>NC_089142.1:101872731-102137731 GCF_009819655.1 Sylvia atricapilla
TGTAGGTGTGGTTTGCAGGATTTGTTAGGTTTTGCTTGGTCTTCAATGCTGCAAGAGCCCAAATTACTAATTAATACCAGAATTATGTCCATCTATAAAACCAGCAAGGTCTAGGTGATGGCATTAACTTGTTACTGGTAGACTCCTGCCTGTGCCAAAACCCAGTGAACTGGGACGCACATAGACCATTGCAATGTGAAATGTAAAGGAGAATGGATGTAGCAATAAAGGCTGCTGGATTTTCCAGATCAGAGATGGAATTCAGTGAAATTACAGCTTCAGCTCCTCGCCCTTCCTGAAGATAGTCCACTGGGGAAAACAAAAAATCAGTGCCTTCATCCCCATGCACAAAAAAAATAGTGCAAGCTGATGGTGAGGCTGCAAGATAGAGTGAGAATGTTGGGGAGCCAGGAGGAGGGGAACAAAGCAGACCCACAATGAGATGAGCTGGTGATATTTCTCTCTCAGCAGCATTTCCAGGGCAGAGAGACTGAGCAGGCTGAGAAACTGATTTCTCTGATTCCCTGACCTCTGTCAGGGCATCAGAAATCTAATATCTTCCCCTCCATGCATCTCAGATTTTCATCTGAGCATTTTTGCTGTTAGCATTTTTCCATGTTGACAGCTACATTTCTGGAACACTTCTAGCAGATACCTGAGCACTCTGGAAAAACCCCCCTGGCCACACAGCTCTTAAAATATGTCCAGCTTTTCTAACCAGTGGAACAATTTGCTAACGTGGAAGGAGAATTTCTTTAAAGAGCAAAGAAGGCGATAACACGAATAGGGGGGGAAAAAAATCTTGGAATGTGCCAAGGTCAGACGGTAATGATCTGCTGAAATCTGACCCTGGATAAGACATGGAAATATCAGGTATTGTACCTGGGGCTAATCACTCTTATTATATCTTTCCTGTAATTCTTCCTAAGAATGGAAAAAGTGTGTCAACCTGGGTTACCTGACACTTAATTTCAGAGCATGCAGGGGAATCTGTAACTGCCTTCTTAAATGGCCTGATGTATTGCTCCTGTCAAAGGAAAAATTACAGTGCACAGGGGGGCATCCATGCATAGGGAAGGCTGTGCTCAGGGCTCAGGGGCTTTCAGAGCAGGTATTTTTCAAAGGCTCCTGGGAATGCTTGTTCTGTGCGAATGTATATTCTATGGAAAGTCAATTACATTTGCTTCCCACATCTTCTGGTGCCCCCAGGAGCTGCCCTGAACTTCAGCAGTGTGGAGCCTGATAGACCATGTCAGATTGTACCTTTTTCTGACTTAGAGATGGGGCAACTGAGAGGGGTTTGAAAAACTTATTTCATTTTCAGTCTCACAGGAAGGGCGAGACAATACAGATGTTACAATTCACAATCAGAAGCCAAACTTTTTTCCTAATTACAACACATTATAAGCATTTTTAGGCCCTTCAGCTTTTGTCACACAATGCCATTAATGCCTTAAAGCCAATCATTTAAAATTACCCCTTGTGGGTCCTACTACAATACAAGTCCTACTACTACTACTATGAACAATTTCATAGTTCTGTTTCTCTAAAGTATCTAATCTTTGCAAAGCCATCATTTAAAACTATTTTCAGTTCCATTTCTCTCTCAACAATGTCTGTCCTATTCCATAAAACTTTAGGTCAGCATTTTTTATCTCAACATTTACCTACAGATGCATACTTCATGACTTCTGTCAGGCTTTAAAAATTCTCTCCAGATCCATTTCCCACAGCCCATGTCATATCCTCCAAGCAAGGCAGCTCCAGTCTGTCAGCCTCAGTCACACTCACCAGAGATAATTGTTATCAGCCCTGGTGCCTCCAGCATTAGGTGGGCTGCTTTGGGCTCACCTGCCTCCACATGACTTGTTCCTGCTGTGGATAAAAAGCAGATTTCCTGGCAGTGGAAAGCTGCTGAGATGGGTTTTGGATGCCTTGCCCTGTTGCAGGGCACTCCCACAACTCACAGGTGTTTCTGTATTGGGAAAAGAGTTTCAGTTTCACTCCAGAACTTATATGGAAGATGAACCAGAAACTTCCATGCTCTTCTCACCATAATTAGCCCAATGCCAGGATAAAGGTACCTACTGGTCTCTTTAGCTGTTCCTCAAGAAATGCAGCTATTTTCTATTGGGCAGCATGCAAAAAAAAAAAAAAAAACCCTCCTAAACTGTTGAGTATTTAAGAGAGAGCAGGAGATTCTCAGGCCATTTTCAGGGTGCCTTAGCAGGTGTAAGGGATGTCCCTGCACTATGCACAGCTTTTGTTCTTTTGTTCTGTATGGTTTGTTATTTTCTCTTTAATTAAAACCTTTCTGCTTTCTCAAAACACCTCCAATCAAGCCTTCTTGCTAATTATTTTTAAGCAATTTCTGGGAGGTTGCAAGACACCCTCAGAGTGTGTTGAACCCCAGTGAGGCTAAAAACAGCCCATGCAGAAATTCAACATGGGGGCTGTGTTCTTTATCCCTGCCAGGACCCATCCTCCCCCAGGGGATATCTGCTATTCATGGGCCAGCCAGGCTCACTGCAGGCCTGAGACAATTCCAGCATCCCACTGGGAGAGGCTCCAGCCAGGGGGAGGAGCCCAGCATTCCCACCTGGATCACCCCTGGGATTCAGAACCCCAGCACAGCCTGTTGGCACTGGATTCCCAGAGGGAGACCTGATCCATCTCAGCACCACTGGGCCCTTCTCCAGGATCACCTCTGCTCCAACAGAACCACAGCTGGCACTGCAGGAGGGCTGGACTGGACTGACACCAGCACCCTGACCAACAGGGGTCAGGGCAGGTTCTGACCCTGTCAGTGTTTACAGGATTTTTTTTTTGTTTGTTTGTTTGCTTGGTTTTTTTGTACTACTACATTTGTATTTTTTAATATTCCTCATAAAGAACTGTTATTCCTATTCCCATATCTTTGCCTGAGAGCCCATTAATTGCAAAATTACAGTAATTCAGAGGGAAGGGGTTTACATCCTCCATTCCAAGGGAGCCTCTGGCTTTCCCCTGGCAGACACCTGTCTTTCCAAACCAAAACTGTGTCCACAGCCTCACTGGAGCTGAGGAGGGAGAAACTGAGCTTCTCCCTTGGGTTGGGAGAAAGTGCTGGAGAAGCAGCAGCCGGAGGAGCCGGGTGACCTATGGCTGCCTTGTAAACATTCCTGCACATCATTGCCTCTCTGCACACATTGGGCATGACTGCTTCCAGTGAGATGCCATCTGGAATAAAGGCAACTCCAAGCATGTATCTGAGCATTCAGACACGTTTAGGGAGCAGACAGGAGCGGGGAAGTTAACATTGGGATATCTCCCGAGCTCGCATACCTAGGAGCCAAACGCTCCAGCTAAACAGATTGTGCCCTATTAAATCAAAGCAGTGCCCTGACAAAAGCTTAGCCCACAAGTTGTCATCTAGGTCATGGTTACACAACAGCATGTGCAGGGGCTATGGATATTCTCCCTGCATTCTCTGTAATAAAAGCATTCGTGCCTTCCTGTCTCCCTCACCTAAACCCAGCCACATCTCAAGGAAAGAGGGATTAGTTTCACAGGAGAACAAACAGGCAGGCTCTCTGCCTGGAGTGGTCTTTTGACCTGGGGTGCTTCTGGGCTCACACCGGGCACCAAATGCAGATGGGGGGGGGGGGGTGCTTGTCTGCCTTTGAATAATCAGGGAAAAAAAAAAAAAAAAAAAAAAAAAAAAAAAAACCACCTGTATCTCAGCTCCGTGAAAATTGATATGTGAATATGCTGGTTTTGGCTGGAGTTAACCTTCTGCTCCCCCCTGATGTGGGGCTGTGCTTTCGATTGGTGCTGAACACAGGGCTGATAACACAGACATGTTTTTGTCACAAGGCCTTTTTTGGCTTTTCATACTGGCCTTGCTGGCACGAGGGGGGAGATGGAGGTGCAGGACAGGTTGAGAGAAGACGTAGCCAGGACAGGTGACCCCAAAGTGACCAAAGGGATATTCCAGACCATGGGACATCATGCTCAGTGTACAAAGCGGGGGGAGAAAGAGGAGGAAGGGGAGCACATTTGGAGTGATGGTGCTTGTCTTCCCAAGTCACCATTATGTGTGATGCTCTCCTGGAGACAGCTGAACTTCTGCCTGCCCATCCCTTGCTTTGCTTTCCTTGTGTGCACAACTTTCCCTATTGAACTGTCTTTATCTCAACCCAGGAGTTTTCAGGCTTTTATGGTCCTGGTTCTCTCCCCAGTGAGTGAGCAGCTGAGTGGGGCTGGGCTGTTGGCTGGGGTTAAACCACGACCGTGAGCTACAGCCAAAAGCTATTCACCCAATTCTCAGGTAGACTAAAGCCATTTTATGTCACTATGGCAACAGAAAGGGCTTCATAATTACAGCAAATTATATTTATAGTCGCTTCAGGGAAATGTCCTCAGACCTCTCTTCTCCAGTTAATTGATGGACATTTAACTTTAAATATTGAACATCATTGCAAAGACTACAATAGATCTTCCTCCTTTGTATACCCAGAGCTGCCAACTAAGCTGACATCTAGTTATCCTATTTTCTAGACCCTCAGATATTTTCCTGTGCAGGTACATTTAAGCTTCCTGGGAACAGATTTGTTCTTTTCAGCAGATCCTTCAGAGCTGCCTGGTGTTTACAGGCAGCAAAACATTGTTGTGGTGCAAAAAAAGGAAAAAGTCTTCAGAGAGACAGGCTAAAGAACACAAGCTTTTCAAGGATACCTTGCACAGCAGAGGAACATGGTGTCGGTATATTTATCCAAATTTATAATGTGCTTTGTGTCAAGGTATCTAAGCATTACATAAAGGGTTTAAAACAAGAGCAGTGGCCTGGGACTGTCATTTAAAGTTCCACATCTGTTCTGCTGTGAACACTAATCAGTTTTAATATAGAGCATCAGTCACAGCCAAGCCCAGCTACGTAAAACATCTCTGCTTACAGCAACAATTCCTTCAGTCTTAATGAAGTCTTGCACAGGAAAGCTGTTCCCCTCCTGCCCAGCCAAGAGCAGGGAGGAGGAGGTGAGCTTTGGATGGCAAGCCCCAGTAAACTGGATTTTTTGTACAGTCATCCTGCGTGCGGCAGGTACGTGGCTGTAGCTAAAGGGATTTCAGCAGTCCCCACAGATTTAGAAATCCTGGAGAAAATTCTAGGGGTCCTAACACAGATCCCACTTTTCCCCCCTGAATATATCAATTCCCCTTTACCCTTCCTGATCCTGTGCTCCTCACTAACACAGGGACCTGGGGAAAAGGCAAATTTTCCTCCCCTTCTGAAAATGCTTGCTGATCAAAACCACACAGACCAAGACTGGAACCAGAGAAAACACAACATTCCCCTGCAACTGAGAATTTAATCAAGGAGCAGCTGCCTCTCTCCCCAGTTTCTCCACCTTTCTCCTTTCATGTGAATAAAGTTTATTTATTCTCATCTATTACCTATTCTTACCTATTCTTTCTTGAATATTATTACAGTTGTGCCAAAGATGCATAGCTGGGGGCTAAAATCCACTTTTGATCAGCCAGCTGAACTTCTTGGAAATGGCACATGGACACAAGGACTTCTCTTTAGACTTTTTTTTTTTTAAGGGCATCTCAGAATGGCATTGCTTTTACGAGGAACATTATTTTTTCCCCTCATTTCCAACTGTAACTTCTCTTTTCATCAACCCTGAAGTATTGAGGCAGCTGGACCACATCATCATTGTAGGTCCCTTCCAAATGAAATCCTCTTTCTCTTCTCTTCTCTTCTCTTCTCTTCTCTTCTCTTCTCTTCTCTTCTCTTCTCTTCTCTTCTCTTCTCTTCTCTTCTCTTCTCTTCTCTTCTCTTCTCTTCTCTTCTCTTCTCTTCTTTCTCTTTCTCTTTCTCTTTCTCTTTCTCTTTCTCTTTCTCTTTCTCTTTCTCTTTCTCTTTCTCTTTCTCTCTTTCTTCTCTTCCTTTTCAGACAGGAGAAATGTGTCTGCTGCAAACCCCCAGCCCTGGCTCCTCGTCACACCCCATCTGCAAGGATGGCAATTTTCCATTTGTGAAGAAATGGGGTTAATACGAACCTTTTTATGAGGAAGAAGTGAGCATTAAGTGATCGTGGTGAGGAATGTGGTAAATGTAATGTATAAATTCGTGTATCAAAGATTTGGTTTATTAAAAGCTACTCCACGGCATCTCCGAGATTCCAAGACCTGTGGTGCAAGCCGCGAAACCACAAAATTGGCAACAGAAATGACATGGCCGGACTGGAGATGGCCCATTCATCAGGGATGGGCCTCCACTTCATGGCTGCTCAACATCTGATATCAATCTTGGTGAGGGATCCGGAGGATGATCAAATCCACACCCCAAAGACAAGATCCGGGAAGACTATCAAGTCTTCTCACACTTACGGGAACTCTGTCTAGACCTTGCTTGGAAATAAAGAGATACATCAATATTTGGACTTTCAATGGACTTAGCCTCAGGACAAATAAACCGTATAAAAGCCGTACACCAGGACATAGGGCGTGTGGCTGAGGTTGGACGGTACCTTTGTTACTGTCACTCTGCACACCCAACATTCAATCGATGTTGTCCAATTTTATTGTGGCTTTTTAATCGGTTTTTTTTAAGTTGTTTTTTTAAGTGTCTTTTTAATTTGTTAAATAAATTCTGTTATTTTTAATTGGCTTCTTCTCATGTATAACAGGAATGTTTGCAGCGTGGCCAGGTCTGAAATGAGCAGAGTAGTGAGGGAGTCATGGCAGGGGGAGTCTTTCCCATCAATTTGGAACAGAGGGGAGAAGGAAGAGGGAATGGGCAGCCCTGGATTATCTCTGAGCTGAAGGAGGTATTGGTTCAGGTGTGATGGCCTAAATTAAAGAGATGATTCACCCCTCTTAGCTGTCTGAAAGCATCATTCGGTGCTTTTTCAGACAAACCAGATTACCAGCTGTGCTCCACAGGGAGCTGGGCGAGCTGGAAGATGAATGCTGCTGGGAGATTCACGCACCAGCTGGAATGAACTCGGTGCAGAAAGAAGAAATAAACCCACCAGTCATGAATAGCGCACGGCAAAAAGCATCCCATCCCCTCAGGCATTCTCACACCTCCAGTGGGCACTTTTTGTAAAGCTCACCCAGGTGGAGAAAAAATTAATGGTTGTTTTTTTTGTTGTTCTCCACCCAAAGTCGAGTGACAAACTGAATTATCGCTCCTGGGGGCAGCAGGTGAGAAATCATCTTGATTCTTTTTCTGCCTTTGCTTTTGAAACCACCTGTTTCCAAACAATTGAAATCCTGTTTCCACTGGCCTGTGAAGAGCTTTAATGCTCCATTTGCCCTGAAAGAACGTGGCCTCTCCTCCTGTCAAAAGGAGCTGAGTGCATCTTCCCAACCTCAGCCCTTAACCACACTGCCATGGGGTAAAACAGACCTAGCAAATCTCTAGGGGGAAATAAAATAAAATAAAATAAAATAAAATAAAATAAAATAAAATAAAGGAAAATAAAATAAAATAAAGGAAAATAAAATAAAGTAAAATAAAATAAAATGAAGTAAAATAAAATAAAATAAAATAAAATAAAATAAAATAAAATAAAATAAAATAAAGTAAAATAAAATCAAACAAATATTGCTGTTTGAATACTGGTGGATCACTCAGGTCAATTCTAATGGGTTTTTGCAGTGTTGTGGAAGGTACCAGGACACGACAAGCTGTGGCACTGGGCTGTTTACACAGCAACACCACGGAATTCTTCAAAAACCACAAGTTCCAGGCTGTTCCACAAGGAGCAGCCCCTTTATTTAGCAATTGATTTCAATAGCAGCATTTTGTCTATGACTGAGATCAACAGGCTCATTTCTGCTGGCCCTCTTTGTCAGGATTGATAGGGTCAGGAAATATTCCTGTCAATCTTCTCTCACCAAGCGTTTCACAAAATAACAGCCCTTCTTCCAGTAGTGTTTGATTTGGAGGGTGATCAGTTAAAAAAAAATAAAACAACCCACACACATACACAAAACCAACCAACCAAAGAAAAAAACCCAAACAAAAAACCCAAACAAACAAACACAAAAAAACCCCAAAAAACTCAGAAACCAAAACAAAGCCACCAAAAAAAGAAAGGGAAAAAAAAAAAAAAAAAAAAGGAAAAAAAATCAATCATAGCCCCACTCCACACCCCCCCACACCCTCCCAAAAAAACCCAAAAAATCAGGACAAAGGAGGACTATCAAATTCTTAGCTATGATCCAAGACTGACCTTAGCTGAGTGGACTGAGAAAGGAAAAAATACCCACCTGTGGGTGGGAATATGGAATATGTGTGTTAGTTTAGTACAGAGAGAAAAAAACAAATTAGTGGCTCATTTTCAAATTAATAACTAGGTTAACTAATTAAATATAAGAATATATAACTCATTAAATGCAAGAATATATGACTAATGAAATATAAGAATATAATTAAATTTAAAAATATAATAATATAATTAAATATAATCATATAATATAAGAATATAAGAATATGCTTCTCTCTCCAAGTAAACTAATAAAACAGTGTTTTATAAGCAGTAACTAACTAAAAGTTCTAAGTTTTATCTCTTCACATTACTTACAGGAAAGTAAATGCTTTTAAAAAAAGAAAAAAGTGTTTTATAAGTTTCATTTTCATTCTCGTTTTCTTCCTTTAGTGTGTGTTAATAAATGTAGTAGAGCTCTGCAAGGCAGGATGGTTAAAAATTGACAAAGCTATTAAGAGGGTTTCTTTGCGGTTGTACCAAGAGAGGGAATTGTAGGAATTAAAAATAGGCAGAAAATTCTCACAGCAGTGCAGATGTAGGCCTAAAGTTAAAAAGGTACCAGAATGAGGACATGGAAAAATAAAACTGTGTTTTTGTGCTGTGCAGAGTTAGGCCTTAGCAAGTAGAAAAATATGTTAAGCAAGATAATAGGCAAGTTTAATAATGAGGCTCTATCCTTTGTTTATCGGAGAGTATAAAAAGTTCCTAAATTTAAAAAAAATATACGCAAAAAACATGAAACAAGCACTTATTGTTAGATATAAGGTATAGGTGTAGCTTTAATGATTGGTTTATGCAGCTCTTTAACAATTTGCTATTGGTTAGAAAACTTTTAAAAGGTCTTGCAACACAGAGAATTTCAGCTGTGGCATCTGTCCTGGGTTGTAGTTTAGGATGTATTCTCTCACCATCTTCAGTTCATGGCCCATCAATGCCTTGTGCATGACTCACAGATAACTCCCTCTGAGAGCTATCTCTCTTTAATGGGCCATCAAGGACACCCTTTATGACTCATCATCCCACTGTGAGATGCTCCGTCCACGGGGAGGAATCAAGCATTCTCACCTGGATATGATCTGGGATTTGAGACAGTACAAGTAGCCCTCACCCACTGGATTCCCAGAGGACTAGAGCTAGCAGGCCTTTCTACGAGATCACTGCTTCAGGAAGACCTCACCTGGACTGCTTCCATCACCCTGCTCAGGTTGTGTTCTGACTCTGTCAGTGTTTTTTTTTTTTTTCTTTTTGTATTGTTGTATTTATTTTATTTTATTTTATTTTATTTCTTTTTCTTCTCATTAAGTTTTATTTCTGACTTAGAGCCTCTCACTTGGTTTGTTTTCAAACCACAACAGCATCCTTCAGTTGTCTCACCCTGCACTGAGGCTGATGTCGCACTAAAAGCTCCAGGAACGTCTCCCAGCAGTCCTGTCCTATTGTTTGGAAATTAGATCCAACAATCCCTGACCTCCCAAGCCAGCAGGGCAAGTTGGGAAGAGCATATTTCCACTCTTTTGGGCAGCACTGAATATATTGAAGGCAGGGCGCAGCATCCGTGGTTTGTGTCAGCTGGGAAAGGGGCGGAATTCAGGCAACAAATTATTCAGGAGAAATTGTTCGCCAGGCTCTCGTTAGGAGCTCTACAAAACAGAGGAGCTGCTACATCAGATACAATTAACTTCACGTTATAAAACCCTTTGGGGAGGTAAACACTACACCCTGCCAGCCCTAGTGTACTGGGAGGGCCTGGGTGCTCATGATTTTACAGCAACATGTAAAAAAACTTTAATTTTTTTAAAAAAATATCTTTAATTAAAAAAAAAAAATAAGAATTTTTTTTTTTTAATCTTTAAATTTTTTTAGATCTATTCCTCCTGTGTGTGTCCGCAGGGAGCAAAACCCTTTGGAATCTGGGAGGTATTGTCAACCCTGTGTCTGAGGAGCAGATCAACAGCTCAGGGCAATGCCAGCAGAATCCAAATGTGACGTTTGAGTGTGACTAAGCATTCCTCCCAGCAGTCAGACACCGAGCTCACAGGCATTAACAGTGAAAAGGGATTTTCACTTGTGTTGCAGCCAGCAGGATTTTTTGTTCTGCTGAAGGCAAAGCCAGGCCAACACCTGTCTGCTTTTTGATCCAGACCCCCAGTTACAAGGTCTTTGCTCAGTGCAGGTAATAAATCTCTTCAGGACAAGGCACCTGCATCCTGCTTGGGGCAGCAGCCCCACAGTCTGTGGGGTGAAGAATGTGCAAATGGCTCACAAAACTGGGAAAGCAGCAAAGCAGATTCAGCTGACACCAAAACGTCCCAGGGAGTCTATGCTGCTTCACCAGATTGCTCCCAGCAGCTCAGAAAAATCTCACTCCTGCCTTTTTTTTTTTTTTTAAATGCACTCTGTTGGACTTTGAATGCAAATTTATATTCTTGTCAGCTTTTATTTTTTCAGTCATTTCCCAGCCAAACTTCATTGGCCGACGTGAAATGTATTTTTAACTTATAGGGACCTCAGTTGAAAACAAAAATAGCAATGGAAATTGTTTCATTTTCTTAACAGCCAGGGAAATAAACATCAATTAGTTGCACAGAAGCAAAGGGAGAATAAAGAGAGATGAGTCCTGCAGCTGAGGGGAAAGCATTTCTTGAAGCAATTTGGAAGGTGAAGTTCATCATAAGTGCTCAAGAGGCCAACACTGTGTGTTCCTAACGAAAATATATGTTGGCCTTTTCCAGCATCTATTGCCATCATTTATTCAGAACGCAGTTTTAGTGCTTTTAAGGCAAATGCTGATTTTAGAGTATTTCCATTTAATTAACAGAACCTGAAACGATGTTTGCATTAGCAACTAGCAGAAGGGAGACTCCAATCACTGCCATCATTCCCTGAACTCTCCCAGAAAAGGACTCTTAAAAACATACCACTTCCTGAGGCAGAAAAGAAAAGAGCATTTAAAGGAAAGAAAACCGAGAGGCATCCTGCTGAGATAAGCATCATTCCTCTCAGACTTGCTTTCTTCTTCCTAGAGCAGCAGCTCTGAGGGTGACCATTAGAATAACCCAGAGTGATGGTTTAGCTGCCCAGCCTGTTAGCAGCAGGGATCAGATTTGCTCCACATCTCCACACATATTGCAAAGAGGGGAAAAATACCCTGTAAAACACTTCTTAAAACTGCTGGTAACACACAGCCATCGTTCTGTGCTGCCAGTGCAGGGCTGGCTCAAGGGAAAACTGAGATTTTGGCTCTGATGGAGCTGCCCCCGAAGGTCTGAGGGAAAAGAAGGTTCCAAAAGGCATCACTGCCTTCTCTCACATGTCACAAGTGCCCGACTTCAGCAAATTTCATGTTGAAATAGGAAGTGGAGGGCCAAGTAAAATAAGGAGGAGGTCAGGGTGCATCCCCAAGCTCTAATGTGAAATGTTGTCAGTCATTTAGAAGAACCTGGTCCATGCAGCTTCTACAAATGCAAATTTGTAAATGATCACAGGAACAAAAAGACCACGCAATTGTCAACTCACACCAAGTAAAGGCAAGGCAGGGAACTTCAGCCTGCATTGGGCAGGCTGAATTAGCAACTGGGGTTTTCATTTCTCTTGGGTGTCAGAACCTTGGTCATTGAAAATTTTACATCTTTTTTGCCAGAGTTGGGATTAAATGGTCAAGACAGTGTTTCTTGTTCGGACTCAGATGTTTATTAATTCATATCTATGTTACAGGCTAACAAACTCTGAGTTCTACAGCACTTCCAGCTAACAAATCAAAAATGGAGCCGTATCTCTCTCTAAATGGCCTTTTAAGGATCAACTGTTCAATTATGAAATGACACCTAAATTATTTTTACTTTTAACCCAAGAACCAACCACCCGTGGCCCACAATGTGGATTTTTCTACCCAATTACAAAACACCACCCAGAGCCATGGAGAAGAAGCTGAAAAAGGACTCAGCCTCTGCCCTAAAACCTCCACCTTGCTTTAAATCTATTACCATATTCTAAACACTTCAGCTCTGAGTTTCCCACCCTGTGATATCCTACACTTCTATCCAAACTCCACACCCACAATCCCAGTGCTGTCACTCAATTTTGGAGCGTTTTCCACGGGCTCAGGTCAATGCAGTGTTTGCCTGGGGGTCAGTGCCTGTGAGCACAGAAAGGCTGGAATTCTCAGGGCCCAGGGCTCCAACATAAAGTCACTGTGATACTATTAAACAGAGACAAGAGAGGACAGGGCCATGGAAACCTGGTGACTTGCAAGGAGATGTCTGGTGCTGGCAGCTGTTTCCTTGGCCTCCTTCTCTCAAGATGGCTCAGCTAAATTTATTTTGAGCCTGGGCAGGTGGAACAGTGACTGGTGAGTTACTGGGTGTCCCAGGAACCTCACAGGTTCCCTTGCAGGGTTTGAGGTGTAGACTTTGGCTCCTGGTATTTGTAATTCAATATGTGGAGTCTCCATCCACATCTGCTTCAACCTCCCCATCAGGTTTGTGCCCTGCTGCAATTAAAGTGGAAGTTTTAAATCTTACTTCAAACAGACCTTCCAGCCATTCCCAACCTGTCCCAGGGGAAATAACCACAGGAGATGGGATCTGTAGGGATTTTTTTTTTCCCCAGGATAAATTGTGGCTCAATAAAAATGCATAATAGGAAAAAGCATTAAAGGAAAATGTTTGCCACTGTAAAAATCAAGTACCCATGATTGAACAGGTAACAGATTTAATGCTGCCTATGTGAACTTTATTGCACTCTCCCCCACCCTACAGGAGTGGTGGATTGCAGTGCCATAAACTGCTCTTTCTCTACAGTGCTTATGTCTCTCTTATAGAGGAAATTTGATTTTCTAACTGCATAATATTTAACTATAATTTATTGTTAATGTGAATTCCTCCTAAGCAGCCTGGATGGCAGATGCTGAGAATTTAAAAGTGGCTGTGTAATGCTATTTGGGATGCTTGAACTGCAAAGGTTTGTGTGATGCTTAATTTTCTCTACATGTAGCAGAACACAGTAAGAAGCATTTGCAGAGTACAGAGTGTTATTAAGGGAGAGAGAGAACTAATTCTAGACTGGGCTCTGTTTAAATCAGTGCCTTCAGGAAGGGAATCTGCAAGGTGTCATGGTTTGGAAAGACAGGTGTCTGCCAGGGAAAGCTGGAACTTCCCTTAGAATGGAGAATGGAAACCCCTTCCCTCCAAATTATTGTAATTTTGAAGTTAAATAGGGTTTTCAGGCAAAGATTTGGGAATAGTAAGAGCAGTTCTTTATGAGGAATATTAAAAATACAAATGTAGTAGTACAAAAAACAAGCAAACGAAAAGAATTCTGGAATCCCTGACAGGGTCAGAACCCGCCCTGTGCTCACGCTGTTGGTCAGGGTGCTGGTGTCAGTCCAGTCCAGTCCTCCTGCAGTGCCAGCTGTGGTTCTGTTGGAGCAGAGGTGATCCTGGAGAAGGGCCCAGTGGTGCTGAGAGGAGTCTGGTCTCCCTCTGGGAATCCAGTGCCAACAGGCTGTGCTGGGGTTCTGAATCCCAGGGGTGATCCAGGTGGGAATGCTGGGCTCCTCCCCCTGGGTGGAGCCTCTCCCAGTGGGATGCTGGAATTGTCTCAGGCCTGCAGTGAGCCTGGCTGGCCCATGAACAGCAGATATCCCCCGGGGGAGGATGGGTCCTGGCAGGGATAAAGAACACGGCCCCAGCTGGTTTAACAGCTGGGCCATTAATGGAGGGCACATGACCCATTCCCAGATTTATAAGGAAAAAAACCACCTCTTCAGCCGATTTCAACAGACGGGAATAGAAAACATCTTGCACTGAACCCAAGACAGGAGGGGTGGCCATAACATGGCACTGCCTCAGGGTATTCCATGCACATTTCACCCAGGACACACTGCAGGATGGGTGCCCACCAGAGAGGAGGGGTTGGCAGCTGCTCCCATCTCCTGCTCCAAGCCCTGGGAGCACCTGTGTCCCCATGCCACCAGCACTGGGGCCTCAGAGAGGTGGGGATGTCAAGGTCAATGTGTTGAAGCACTGAAAAAAGTGGAAAGGGAAATTTAAAGTAAAGAGGAAATAGGAACTGTTTGAGGGTTACTAAATCTGAAGTTCAAGAGTGGCAGGAGAGGCAGCCGCAGTCACGAATCTCTCTTTAGAGATGCACTCTCTTTGGGGTGCACCAGAAATACCCATTAATTGCCTTTAAAAGGAAAGAACAGGAACTGGTGGTGATCCATTTGCAAAGGCAAAGGATCCTGTTTGGCTCTGTGGGGAAAAAAAAAGCAGCTGGGAAATGCAGAGGAAGGGAAGCTGGAGCTGTTGTCAGCCCCTGCTGTGTGCCTTCCAGCCAGCACTGTGAAGTTCCAGCCTGGATTGCCTCGTCACAGCACTGCCAGAGTAGGCCAGGTCCAAGGAGGGCAAATCCTTCAGGTCCCACTTCTAACTGGAGCTGTTTGATGTTAAACTGAAAAGAAGAAAAAAAAAAAAATCTGTGCTGAAAGGAAGATCAAATGACCCCACCACCCCTTCTGCCAGAGGAGGCAGCGCTGTGGAATATTTTTAGGGGTTTCTTTTTGAAATTTAATGGTTTGCACTTCATGGTTTTCTGTGGAGAAGAGAGTGAAATGGGGGGAGAAAAAACTCTTCCTTAGGCTTTCATTTCCCCTGTGTCATAGCAAGCCTCTTCCCATCCTTTGCATCACAGAGCACAGAATAATGTGGGTTGCCTCGGAGAAGTTCAAGTCTGACTCCCTGCCCCAAGCAGGTCCAATTACGTGGGTTTGCTCAGGGCCATGTTCAGCTGAGGGTTGATATCTGCAGGGAGGGCAATCCCACAGTCACTCTGCTCCCTGTTCCAGCACATAGTGGGAAAAAATCCAGTGCCCTGTTAAATGGAGAGTCACAGGAAAAAAAAAAAAAAAAAAAAAATTTTCAGCCACGGCATTTTCCCATAAAAATATTGAATCCATATTTTCTCCCATGATGTCAGAATATCAAAAAAATAATAAATCAAGACATAATAGCAGATGCAATAAAACACTCCAAAATGAAGTGCAAAACATTTTCACTGTGTGGGGTTTTTTTTTGTCAGAACCACACAGTTCTCATAAGGCTTTTTTTTCCCCAGCTTTGACAGAAAGGCATGTTCTTAGGGTTTGTTTCCTGGTCTCAATCTTTCCAGCCAGCTCTGACTAGAACTTTGGATAATGTCACTTTGTGATGGGGCCCTGGCACACAGCCCAGAGCCATCCCCACATGGGCTCTGGAATGAGAGCTGGTGGTGATATGTTTGATACTTTAACCCCTGCACTGGCTCCTCTGCCACTGGAAACTCTCTAACCCAAACACAGCTCTGGGAATCCCAGAACTTGGGGATTGCTCCATGCACTGTGGCTTGCTTTGTTTTGGCAGGCACACTTTTCTGTGCAGTGCTGCTGTTTACAGTTCAGTGTGTTCCTCTGGCATTGTTCTGTTCTTCCATTGTTACACACTTGGATTTTAGGGACTGGATGAAGTTTCCTGGTTTGCTTTCGTTGTTTCCAGGTCTTTCCAAGAGTCTTGTAATTGATTAAAAGATGGGTAAAGTATTTCTGATGCCTTAAGGCATCTTAATCTTTCATGTATTTCAGGTTCTGTGGTGCCCAGGGGTGCAGCTCTGAGCTCACAGGCAGTGTCACTCAGCTCTGCACACAGCAGGGACACAAAACAAATCCTTCTCCTGCTGCACACCAAGGACAACTTTCAGCCCCAAAAGCACAGACAAGGGTGGGCTGGAGGGAGGAACAAGAAGGATGGGACCTCACAGCCTGGAGCTGGAATTGGACAATTCAACCTCAAGATGCAAATGGACCAAAACTTATAAAAATGTAAGACTTTGTGACCATTTGTCCATTTTGTGCCCATTTTGTGTCCTGCTTGGGTGTAGCCCTGGTCAGGCCCTGTCCTGCCCAAGGTGGATCCTGGAGGCCTTTCAATAAATCCCTACTTTATTCTCCAGCTCTGTCCAGTCTCTGTTCCAGCTCAGCCTTCCCAAGGCATCACTTCAAAGGCTTCTGAAAGACCTGAGTGCAGGTTTTAATCGCTCATCTCTCATCAGCACTGGTGAGTGAAACCACCTCTGTGGCACATCTGAGCCCACTTGTGCAGAGAACTCCTCAGGGGCTGAGGGGAAGGAAGGAAGATTCCTCACCTGGGCATTTTGAAGGTTTGCCCTGTATGGAAATATTTGGTATTTTTTTGATCACAGGGAGCGCAAATCAGGATGTCAAGGGCTCTGTCAGGGATGTAAACGTGCCCAAAGGTTTTCTTATGCGGGGCAGAAGCACAAATACCATATAAATACCACCACAAAAGCACCACCATATAAACTGTATATATCATCATTTATCTGCCCCTAATTTGGCAAGATTTAATACAATTTAATTGCATTAAATATTATTAAATATTCTTATTTAATAATGTTTAATACAATTTAATACAGCTGGAGGAACCCACAGGAAGGGCAGCCCGAGAACTGCTTTTAGAGGCACAGCAATCTAGCAGCCCTCTGCATTCAAAACTTCTGAGCCTTGCCCCTGAAAGCTGGGTTATTTAAATCCTCACAGGGATAGAGAGTCCTTCTGTTCTGCCTCCTGGCACTCATTTCACAGTTTCAAGCCTTTTCACTCCATTTCATTAAAGAAGAAGGAAAAGGAGGAGAAGGAGAAAGTGAAGGAGAAGGAGGAGAAGTGAGAAGGAGAACAGCACAAGCTGAGATTCTGCTCCTGCACAGAATGGATTTATTTCTGCAGGTGAATATGTGTCCATGCTGTATGTAAACATGCACATAATAAACAAATACAGACATATGCATATCTGCACATAAATATAGGGATATAAATAAATACATATTTGTTGAGACAGATAAAATAGGTAGGTGTAAAGAAAAATATATACATACATATATATATATATATATATAATTTAATTCCAAGAACTGCCTTTTTTTTAAAGCTGCTTTGTGGGAACTGCTCCTGTACAATTCCAGCACCCGATTTTCTGAGCACAGATGTCTGCTTTATAGATGAAGGAGCTGGCTCGACCACAGGTTTTGTCCTGGAGCTGAGAATAAACCTACTTTTCCCAAGCTGCCTCCCAGGGCATTTTCCTGCTACTCAGCTCTGCCTCCTGGTGTGCTCGTGCTCTGACTTGAATGAACAAAATGATACCAGCCTTCCTCTAGGTGGGAAGTAGCCATGCTGAGGGCTATCAGCCCCAGGCTCTCTTTTCTTGGGAAAACAGATAAGTTTTCCCATCTTTTCTCCTTCATGGCATTGGCATTTGGTCAGGACACAGCCACTCCTGTATACAACTGTAGCAGAAATATCATTCACATCTTCTACCTACATAGATTTTTCTACCAACAATAAAAAGAATGCATCACTCGATGGCTTTACCATTTATTATTGGCCTTTGCAGTCGTTGGGGTTTTTTTTGGTTTTTTTTTCCTAATACATGAAAATAAGTGATCTGTTCAGGTGAGTTGGTCTTTAATGGCTTTCAGCATTTGTCACACAAATCTCTGGGGAGAAAAAGCTCACAACTGCCAGGTTCAGCTGTTCCTGCCATTGGAAGGAACCAAGGAAGCTGCAGGTCATCTACCAAACATTTGTGTGGCCTCACAAATGGGGAGAGCACAAAGCAGCAGAAGTCCAGAGGATCTCGAGGAATAAAGGTCATGCAGTAAATCATTAACACAATTTACACCTGAGGTGTCAATTCTCCCCAGAGGCAGTGGAGAGCACACAGGACCATGGCAAAACTCAGGGTGAGGCTTTGCCAAAGGGGAAGACAAAGCTGATTTTAATTTCTGTCGATCTTCCTGTTCTTCAGCACTCACAATCATCTAGACATGACTGTCCAGGGCTCCTTGTGGAGACAGAGAAGATTAGAAACAACAGATTCCAAGGCTCCTGACAGCACCCATGACACTGTGTGATTGTGTTGCTTTTTGTCTTTTCCTGCCAGAGCCAGGATTAAATGGTTGAGAGACCAGGTTTCATGTTTGGACTCAGATGTTTATTAATTCTGACCTATGTTACAGTCTCACAAGCTGTGAGTTCTAGCTAAAAAGGTAAAAATGGCCTCTATCTCTTTCTCTACAAGGCCTTTTGAGGATAAACTGTCCAATTATGAAATGACACCTAAATTATTTTTACTTTTAACCCAGGAAACAACCACCCCTGGCCCACAATGTGGATTTTTCTACCAAATTACAAAACACCACCCAGAGCCATGGGGAAAAAGGTGAAAAAGAAGGACTCAGCCTCTGCCCTAAAACCTCCACCTTGCTTTATATCTATTACTATATTCTAAACCCTTCAACTCTGAGTTTCCCACCCTGTGATATCCCACACTTCTATCCAAACTCCACACCCACAATCCCAGTGCTGTCACTCAATTTTGGAGCCTTTTCCACGGGCTCAGGTCAATGCAGTGTTTGCCTGGGGGTCAGTGCCTGTGAGCACAGAAAGGCTGGAATTCTCAGGGCCCAGGGCTCCAACGTGACTGTTCCTTTCACAACCCAGACCTCAGTTGGCTTCAGCAGCCGAGGGAGAAGTCCCACCCCTGGTGTTCCAGCCCCAGTGTGCACCCAGCAGCGTTCACAGTCCCACCTGCTGCCAGCTCCCAGGAATGATCTGGGCTCCATTCTGGGTGGCACAGCTGCTCTCTTGACTTGCTGCCCGTCTGCCATTCCCTGAGTTGTGCCCTGCTGCTTCTTCTGGCACTTCCACATATGTGCTCCCTTACAGGAGACTGCCAAGCTCCCTTTGCAAACCCCTTCAGGCCTGGAATGTTTCCCTTACTTGGACAAGACAGCTCTCCTCTTATTAAAAAATAAAATAAAGAAAACCAAACCCAAGAGAGTCAGAGACAGTTAAATCCGCGCATGAACCCAGCTGTCCTGAAGAAATTTGTGTGGTGATTCCACAGACTGTCACCAGCCAGCTCCTCTCTGCTTGTCGGTGTCTGTTGCATACCTGGAGGAAAAATTCCTATGAGTCATAGGCAGGGCAAAGGAAAGAAGGTTTCTGCGCTGGGCATGAGGGATGAGAACAACTTGTTCCCTCGTGGAGCCGCTGATGTGGTCTTTGTCACTTCAGCACTGCCATGGAAATCCAGCTCCTGGACAGGTTGGTGTCTCAGGGGACAATCCAGACTCCTCTTGGTTCTTCTCTGTGCTGTGACCTGCTGTAGGAACAGTACAAGAGGAAGAACTCCCAGACGAGGTGAAGAACTCCCAGCATCACTTGAGAAGTGTCTGTTGTGAACTTTGGAGCCCTGCACTGTGCTGGCTCACACTGCACTGGGGTGTGCACAGCCCCTCTGCCTGTCCTGGGCTCTTCTTCTCTCCACAGCACTGATTAGGGACACATTCTCTTCCTTAATCTCCTTTCAGGTCATAGCATTAGATCTGCCCTGACAAAGATTTGGCTGGCCTCAGGTTTTTTTTGCTGGTTTGGGTTTTCTTTTCTCCAATCCATCTCTCTTTTGTTTGTTTGGGGTTTTTTTTCTTTTTAATAAAAGACGAGCGAAATCAGGTTATTATGAAGGAAAACTGTGCCCAGAAGGCAAAATGCTTCAATAAGAGAAAAAAGAGAGAGAAAAATACTGTTCTCTCTAGCCTGGCAGTAGCCAGGAAGAGCTGCAAGTCTCCAGGGAGGTCTTGTTACTGAAGATCAAAGAGGCTCAGAGAAGAATTGCCTGGTTTGGGAAAAAATCTCCAGAAAGCTCTTAGCTCCATCCACAAGCCACTTCCCATCCAGCAACTCAGCCAGTTAAATACCCTGTGAGCCTCCTTCAAAGCAGTGATCTGAAAACTGCAGAGTGTGGAGTGGGATTTTATGGCCCCATGTATATTCACAAATACTTTTGTGCCCTGAGCGGGTTGGAATTCCGAGGGAGGGACAAAAGCATCCGGGGAAAAAAGGCTGGGAGCATCTACAGCATTTGGAGCTGTAGCAACCTGAGCAAAGAGCCATCCAGCAGAACAGCCCCATAACCAGAATGCTCATCAAGAGAAGGCGTGAACAGACCCAGCCACTACTGCTGAGCGAGTTGAGGAAAGCTTTCCCCAGGACACAGGTGCTTGTTTCTAATTTTTTTTTTTCATAATTCTGCAATAAAAGCTCTCTTTCCCCCAGGCATTAGTGGCAGATGACAAGCCATAAGCGTGATTGCACAGCTAAGATATTGCTCTTGCTGCAGCTAATGGTTTCTTTCCTCAGTAAATGATACAGGGAAGAGGGTTTGCACTCGGTCCTCCAAGTAATCCGAAAATTGGAAAAGATGGAAGCGTTTCCTGAGCTCAAAATAGAGTGATGTATTCACAAATTATATTCAGAACATACTTTGTTCTGAATGAGGCAACAAATAGAAGGCAGACCAAGCACCCACCAGCCTGATCAAGTGCTCAGCACAAAGTGCTTCTGGCTGTATTTGTGATGCACGGCAGTCGCTGCAGTCAAAATATTTGACTTTGTTTGTGGATGTCAAAAGCATCGCTGAAATTTATCTTTCCCAAGTGACTGTGCCTCTTCGCAGCAAAGATAAACAAACGCTCCTCGCAGTGTTCTCAGAGCTCTGAGCGCTCCAGGTTGTCTCAGCCCATGAAGTCACTTTGAGGCAGCAGGAGGCTCCTGGGGCAGGTTCTCAGGGAAATTCTGTCAGGATGCTGCCTTTC
The DNA here is from genome assembly GCF_009819655.1 of Sylvia atricapilla. Taxonomy (NCBI): domain Eukaryota; kingdom Metazoa; phylum Chordata; class Aves; order Passeriformes; family Sylviidae; genus Sylvia; species Sylvia atricapilla. The sequence continues at coordinate 101,893,704 of NC_089142.1, forward strand.
CTCAGCTGACAGCCCACAGGTGAGATGCAGCTCACTGCAGGCCGTGCCTGGCTAGGAGCCACCACTGTGGGCTTGGAGAGCTGCTGAGGTGAGCCCACACAGAGAGGAGACAGCTGGGCTGTCCCAGGGAAGGTGTGCACATCTCACTGCATGCACAGGCTGCTGTCTTCCTTGCACCCTGAGTAATCAAGTGGTTCTTTGCTAATTACAGCTCAGGGGGGACAGGGAGCTGTGTCTGAGCTGGGGCATTCCTCATGGAGGGGATGCTGGAGAAAATGCCAGGGAAAGCCTGAGGTGGTTGCAGGTCTGAGAGCTGAGAAGTGAAAAGGAAGGGTTGGTTTTATCTAACCTACCCTAGAAATTGCCTTCCCTGTCACCGGGAGAACTGGGCTTTGCAGCCTGCCCAGGCAGCTCCACGCTGGTGATGAGCATAAATATTTAACCTTTCATATTAATGAAACAGACTCTCGTGTGCCCTAAAGATAATACTTGGCGAGCTGTCACTCGGAACGTTCGAGGTGTGAACAGCTGCATTTTCCCCTGCAGCAATTCTCCTCGGCGAGAAGAGCGAGAGCATTAAAGTTCACCCAGAAAGCCTTTCAGCAGCTCATTAGACACAGCTGTGTATTCTGTGCAGCATTAAAGCAATTCACTCCGTAATTAACCAAATAAGACATTTTAACTAATATGGCTTTCCTCATAAGAGTGGTTTTCATCCGTCTCTATCCCAGCTGATAGCTTGGCAGGGGAGGATCAAATTCCAGACAGGATGGGGGCAAGGTGCCTGTGCAGCCCCTGCACGGCCCTGGCAGACTTTTCCATCTCAGCATCTCAGGGCTTCCTGCAAACCAAGGAATTGCTCTGGACTGGCCACCCTTCTCACTCCTGTCTCCACTCTACTCCTCCCAAACAGCAGTCTTGGGATTTCTCCACATTTTGCTCTCCCCTTTTGGACTTCAGTGTTTCTCCTCCTGTGTCCACAGGTACCAAGTAGTTTCTCACTTTGTGCTGCTGCTGCTTCTCTCTTCATCAAGAACCATTTGCAGCCCTGTGGGTTGACCCTTGTTCCACGGTGGCTCTTCCAGGTACCATCAAAGGCATCATTTCACTTCTGTTGTTCATAAATGATACGATATGGTTTTGATATGGTTATGAGATTGGTATGGTGTGATTTTGTTTTTCCTAACAATGGATGTAACATACGGCATCCACTGAAAAAAATGAATTTATGACACCAGAATAAAGATGTATGGGACACTCCCTAAATTTAAAATGGACACACACCCCAGCGTCATGACAAAAAGATAGAACCCAGCATAACAGCTCCAATAATAACAGTATAACTCAAGACAGAACTGAGTATAATAATATGGATATCGTTTTTAGCAGCTTCCCTGCACGTTGCTTTGTAACCAGAGAATGGAAGTTAAACTGGCACAAACCTTGTTTTGGAATACTTTGGCCTTGTCCTGGCGTCATTCAAAAAGTTTTGGTTTGGTAATTTCCACCAGTGCATGAGGTTTGTAAGGGAGATGGGAAACTCCTAACCCCAAACCAATCCACTTTCCCTTACAAATAGTTTGCCACGGACTGGAACTTCTTTGCCTTCTTGGTGCAGAGCAGCCTGCAAAGCTCAGTGTCAGACGGGAAACAGAGAACGAGAAGGAAAGGATGAGAAACTTTCCTCATCTTCTAAGCATTCCGTGGAAATTTGCTGCCGGGCTCCCCTCCCTGGGCTGGGAATGGTGCTGGGGGTGAGCTGTAAGGGATCCCACAGGAGATCCCCATTGGCACTGCTGGGAGCGCTGCTGGGCAGGAATTTGGGGAATGCTGCCCGTTTATCTGCTCAGGCAGCGCCAGGCTGGCACAGAGGCACCAGAGAGGCTCTGAGTCAAAGCCTGGCACCCACAAATCACAGGGCATTCACAGGATTTCAACCAGCAGCCGCCTTCTGCTACACGGTTTATTTAATTGGGAAGTTGTCAACAGGCAGCAGTTACATTGGACATCTCAATAAACATATTTTTTTTTCCTTTTTCTTGCATGGTCCCCAAGGTATTATTTTCCCCTCTTGCTTAGTGTAACTATGGAAACCTCCAAACCTTCTCCACTGAAGTTTGCAGAGGGCAGGGGGAAGCAGGGGCAGAGAAAATGGAGAAGAGATGTTATTTCTTTGGCAGATCTCTTACAACTCCTAGATCCCACACAAAACAATTCTCTTAGGGGGAAGGTATTTCTCTTGCTCTGTGAAATCTAATGGTAATTTGAACACAGACAAATTTTCCATCTTGGTCTTTATGTCCTGGATTTTTCCACTCATCTGGCTGAGCTCAGGGTTCAATTGTCTGAATGCTGCCCAAGTCATCATCCACACTGGAAGGAAACAGAGGGAAGAGAATCAGGAAAGCCATGGAGAATTGTAGGGGCTCTTACAGCCTGACTGCTGGGCTCAAAGCAAGGGAAAAGGAAAAGGAAAAGGAAAAGGAAAAGGAAAAGGAAAAGGAAAAGGAAAAGGAAAAGGAAAAGGAAAAGGAAAAGGAAAAGGAAAAGGAAAAAGGAAAAAGGAAAAAGGAAAAAGAAAAGGAAAGAGGTTTAGCCCACTGTGCCAAACTAGTATTCTACAGGGGGTGTTCTGGAGCAGAGCACCCCAAACACTAAAAATAATCCCTCTCCACTGCTTACAAGTGCTCAAGCAACTTTCTATTTTAATAATTAGAAGGATTAGTAAGTAATTAGTAAGAATTAGCAGTGTTTTCAAAATTATTCACTGCACATAATTTAAATTTCATTGATTTACTTGTGGGGCAGGGAGAATCTACTGTAAGCAGTTATTTTATTTCTGGCTGTAAACACTAGCAAAACCCAAGATCTGAAGTTGGAGTTCCAGTGAAATTCCTCAACATGGAAATTAAACTTCCTCCTCAGGAGACCATTCTTCTTTGGGCTTTCAAAAAGCCTTGGTTTATTTTTTTTTTCCCCCAAAGCCCAGTAGAAATAAAAAGCTTTTGCCTTGTTCTTTGCCTCTTTTATGGGCAAGAGCACGGATGTGTTCCTGTGGGCATCCTTCCAGGTGTGTGCTGTTAGTGCAGCTGCCTGGGCATCACTGTCCACTCCAGGGCCACACATCAGCCTGACCTTTGGGCCCTCACCAGTGCCTTGGGCTGTTCACAGCTCAGGACCTGCCACAGGAATGCTGAGGAGCAGGGCAGCACCTGACTCCAGGAAAATCTAGTGTCTCACATTGCTTCAGTTTCCTTTCCTTCAGCATGTTTTCTCAGGCTTCTGCTGAGATCTCCATTTGTTGATGAAATATTTCAACAGCTTCTTCAGAAGGATGCCAAGCAAGCAGAAAATCAAAGCATGCATTATGCATGGGAAGATACTAGTTCCCAATTTTTGTACAATTGCTTAGATCAAATCTTGACAGGACGTGGCTGTGAAGTTGTTCCACTGATTCCCAGCCAGCCTGTAATTGCCTGGAGATCTCAGGCAATGTGAAAACACATCCCAGCACCAGCCACGGTCTCTCCAGGGTGGGTAAACCAGCACTGGAGATAAAAAGTGGAAACCACAGATAAGTAGGGAGCAATAAAAAGAAGGAGGAACGTCTCAACGGGCTGTGTTAGGAATGATGCAGCTTTCTGTCCCTGCTGGGAAGCCTCCCCAGCCTGTTTCAGGTGCCTCATGGAAGCGTATCCTCACCAGCCTGCCCTCCCAGAGCCACCTGCCAGGCTTTTTGACAGCCCTCATGGAAAAATTTGTGTTGATAAGCACCTTTTAAAGGTCATCGAGTCCAACTCCCCTGCAATTAGCAAGGACATCTTCAACTAGACATCTTCAGTTTGCTGAGAGCCCCATCCAACCTGACCTGGAATGTTTTCAGGGTTGGGGCACCTCTCTGGGCAACCTGCTCCAGCATTTTATCATCCTCGTTACAAAAAACTACATCCTACACTTGGCCTAAATCTACTTTCTTTCGGTTTTAAACCATTTTCCTCCATTCTATTGCAAGAGGCTCCACTAAAAAGTTTTCCCCTGTCTTTTAAGTGTTGAAAGGCCACAATAAAGTCTCCCTGGAGCCCCTTCCCCATCACCTCCCTCAGCTCATAGGATTGGCAGACAGAAAGGGGGTTTTTTTTGTGGGTTTTTTTTGAGAGTTGCATTAATTTAAAATTGCTTTAATCTCTGATTTGTCAGGAAGGGAAAAAAAAAAAGAAAAATCTCATCACCTCTTTTCTAGAGATGCAGCTTAAAGAGGAGATGACAGTATGCTTTAATTTTCTTTAAAGTCCTCTCAAGCAAAATGAACATTCATTTTGTGCCTGAAAGCATCAACTTTCTGAGCCATAACTTCTCATCCCTGTTATCCACAAGGTACCCTTTGGCTTCCTGACATTCTCTAGAGAGGTCCCAGTCCCTGGCAAAATGTCACTCCTGATTTCTACAGACCTTGAGTGACTTCTGGGCAAACACTGGGCTCCTCCTCAGGAAGACAAGGTTCTCATTGCTGCTGGGAGAGAAGAATTCCCCCAGGACCAGCTCTGAGCGCTCCAGCCTCTTAATTTTGTGCTGCTACTGTGGGCAAACAACAGGAGATTTGGCTTTTTGCTCAGTGTTTCGCTGTCTTTTCTGTCTCATGAATAAGCCTTGGATGCACCAATCGAGGTGGGTGCTGCTCAGACAAGTCATGCAGATGGAAACTAAGAGAATGTGAGGTGCTGGGCTGCCAGGGAGCAGGACAGCCCTGGACAGCAGTCCAAAGGAAGGGGAACTTTGTGGCAGGAACATCCTTGCCACCAGCACAGCAAAGAGGCAAACCCAAGAAAGCACAGAACTCTTTAAAATTATCTTTTCCTGCCAATCAGAGTCACCTGAGTTTCCAGGACTGACTGCTACAGCTTGTTTAACAACCTAAAAATATGCAAGAGAATGTTGTCCTGAGGGTGCTGTAGTCATTGCAAAAACTGAGATCCTGCAGGTCAATAAATAATCTGTTATCCTGGCAGATACCACAGGGAGAAAAGTTCCTTATGGACTGGCTCCACGACAAACACAGCTCTGACTTCTCTCAGTACAATGTTTCTAGAGAAGGAAAACTAAGACCCAGCACAGAAAAAGGAGAAATTCCAAGATTTTAGAATTTTCCAAAATTAGACCTTGTAAGTTTAGTGCTGGCTGTGAATGACCTTGGTCCTGTAGAGAGTTTCTGCTTTCCTCTGTGGTCACTGGGATCTGTCAATTAATGTGTGTGAGACAGGTGGAGCGTGGATTGTTCCTGCCAGCGATGGGATGGAGAACACACAAATAATGTGAAGAGCAGATCAGTTGATTTTTTTACTGCTCCTGTGTGTCTGGCTGCTGCCACACAGAAACCAACTACGATGCCTTTGGTGCCAGGTAACAATAATATTTAGATCTCAGAGGAAATGTGTGGCAGAGCAGAATGTTATCCTGGATGGGAGGAATCTCTGAGCAGCCCCTGGACCCGCAGATCCTGCTTTGTTTGTTGGTCTGGATATAACTGATTGACTGGTTTTCAGACTGCACAGCCTTCAAAACAGGTTAACTGTTATGAGTGAACCCTGGGCACTGAGAATTCCAGCCTTTCTGTGCTCACAGGCACTGACCCCCAGGCAAACACTGCATTGACCCGAGCCCGTGGAAAAGGCTCCCAAAATTGAGTGACAGCACTGGGATTGTGGGTGTGGAGTTTGGATAGAAGTGTGGGATATCACAGGGTGCAAAACTTTAAGGGTTTAGAATATAGTAATAGATATAAAGCAACATGGAGGTTTTAGGGCAGAGGCTGAGTCCTCCTTTTTCACCTTCTTCTCCATGGCTCTGGGTGGTGTTTTGTAATTGGGTAGAAAAATCCCCATTGTGGGCCAGGGGTGGTTGTTTCCTGGGTTAAAAGTAAAAATAATATAGGTGTCATTTCATATTTGGACAATTTGTGCTTAAAAGGCCTCGTAAAGAGAGAGAGACAGAGCCATTTTTTCACTTTGTTAGCTAGAACTCACAACCTGTGAGACTGTAACATAGGTCAGAATTAATAAACATCTGAGCCCAAATATGAAACACCATCCCTCGAGCATTTAATCCTGACCCTGACAGAAAAGAAGATTAAAAAGCAACAATTCCCAGCACAAACAGCAGCTGCAAGGCCCAAGCTGACCAGCTGAGTATCAAAAATGAAGGAGTAACCAAGCGGAGCAACCAGCAAGTGTTTTAGATGTGAACATTGGTATCATTTTTCATTGAGAAAAGGCAGCAAGGGTTTCACCTGGTGCCACATCACAATTCTGGAATTCTGGAAACTTGGATTTGGGGACTTTAATACATAGTAATACACATGGGTCAAGATGGAAGATTTGGGGAGTTGTCTGAGTCCTTCTTCACCTTCTTCTTCACCTCCATAAAACTGCTTTTTTGGAGGTTATGCCCAAATAATAAGAAAAGCCTAGCACCCAGAACTCCTGAAGAAAACAAGTGATCAGACAAATGTGAGCCAAATGGACTGAAAAAAAGATGGGCAGAGACAGAGAGGAGGAGAATATTATATTCATACTAATCCATATTTATATTCATATTAACATGAATGCTATTTGTATAACACACTGATCAGGACAGGCACCTTTGTGACCACAAATCAATCAGTGTTTAATAATACACTGAAGATCTCAAATCACTGAAAGCTGCCTGCATCCAGCAGCTGCACAGCACCTCTAGATTTGTATTGTCTTTATCACTCTCCTTGGCATCTGATCTTTGGTCCCAGAGACGAACTCCTGTAGCAGCACGACACAAGCAGGCAGGAATTTCCCATTTGCAGAGGGAATTTTGATTCTGCTGCCATAAAACAAGAGAGATGGCGTGTCAGTCCCTGCTGCCTGGCTGAGGAGAGGCAGGGTTTTGGCAGAAATCCTAAAAGCACTTTGGTACTGCACTCTGGCAAGGTGCACCCTCGTGGCCTTGGTCTGGCATCTTTCATGACACCTCGTTGGAATGGGATTTTCATCCACCAGCCCCCAAGATGTACAAGAGCAAACTCCAGGTTTCCATGGAGAGAATCTATTCTGCTTTCTCCCTGCGTGCCTGAAGTTCCTACCAAGGAGGAGCCAAAGCAGTGGGATGCATTTGTTTGATATTGCTTTTACAAGGGGAAAAATGTGACTTTAAAACATTCAGAGATTTACAAGCAATGAGCCAGGCAAAAAAAAAACCCCAACCCAGTGTTTTATCAGTTGTTTAAGATAATCAGTCTTGCAGATACAAATTAACTAGACTGAGACTTGGCTGTTATTCAGAGATGGGGAAAACTCTGATCAAAATCACATCTCTGAAATTTTTGTCTGCTGGCATTAAAGTGGACAATTCTTCCTTTGTTGCCCCAAGTTTAATAAAAAGACAATAGGAGATAGAAAATAAATGAATGTATGGTCCATTACCAGCCTGCACTGTGCCCCTCCCAGTGGGAGCAGCACCCGTCACAAATCCACAGCTAATCCTGATCCAAATCAGTTTCCAGATATGATGGAATTTTGTTTTTTCTGTGCCCCGAGACAGCAAAGAAACAGCTGGTGACATCACTTTGCTGAAAGTATTCCAGTGAAGGACAGCCCTGATACGTATCTCACAGGAGTGCACTGGGATAATAAATCCAGGTTTTGCTCCAAGATGGTTTAGACCCTTTTAGAAAGTCTTTCCTTAAAATGCAGCTCCATTTTTTAGTGGAGGTGGGAAGAAAATAAGTGCAGCAACTCTCAAGAAGGAGGAAATTCGCCCTCTTTGAGTTTAATCTTTAAACTGAACCTCAGGACCCAGCTTTCAGGACTGTACATTACTTTTTCTCCATCTTTTTTAACCTGTGCCCTATTCTGAGAGGCTGCTTAGTGCACAAAGCAATTCCCCACTGGCACAAGACAAGAAAAAGACCCAGCATAACAAGGAACAGTCATTTCCCTGCCTGGGTAACAAATCTGTACAAGGCAAATTCCTTCTCTCTGGCAAACGATGTGCAGAAAGTGGCATTTCCATTACATCACCCAGTGCATAAACATAAAAGAGGGTTTAATGCTCTACATGACACAATTACTTCCAAAAGGAAGGGCTGGAAATAAATACCTCAGTGAACTGGGCTGCAGGAATTTATGAGGGACTAATTGGTTTTATCCTCGGTGACATTATCAGGGTCACGGTCCTGACACACTGAGATATCTTTAACACCGTGAAAATGGGGATATTTAAAGTGCCAGAAGATAAGATAAAAAGAAAACCCAAACCTGCTTAAAAGATTATGTCTTGCATCAATTCTCTGCCAGCAGCTAGGCTGCCAGAACACCACAGGAAATTCTCTATAAATTATAAATATAAATTAAAATATCATATACAATATAGAACATGTAATATAATATATGATCTATTACCTATTATATCACATATAACATATAATATATAATATGTAATATGTAATATGTAATATATAATATATAATATATACTATATGTTAAAAACGGGCCAGGAGACCTGCTCCTTTGAAAAGCCTTTATTAGTCAGCTCTTTCAAGGGGGAACTCGAGGGGTCGCCTGTGCTGCCGCTGCTCCTGTCGCCGTTCTCGCTCCTGTCGCCGCTGAGGATCAGGTGTCAGGCGAATCTGCTGCTCTCCCCGCAGCAGAGTCGGGGGTTCCGGTCTCGCGGGAATTCCCGGCAACCCAACTGGGCTCGTGTGGTCTAGGGGCGTCACTTCTTTCCAGTCTCTTTGTGGTCGTGGCGAGGCGGCAGAAGCAGAATTCAGTCTTTAGGTAGCTGAGGGTCTTCTCGGTGTTGTAGTGCCTCCCTTTTTACCTGGATTTGGTGCTGGGTCGCGGCTTTTGGGTCCGCTTGCCGGCAACTGCATTTCAGTTTGGAGCGGTGCACCATGGAAGTCCTTGGATTTTCCTATTAGGCGGGGCCGGCAGTTCGAGGAGCCGGCAGGGAACGGCGACAGCCTAGCCCGACGGAAGGGGGGGGGGGACCCCGGGGTTTTAGAGGGGGTATACAACTTGGAATAAGATGTTTGAGGGTACAAACTTTGGTACAAACAGCTTAACAGACCGGTTTACAACTGGCATAATATTTGAAACAGTACAACTTTTTAACAAATGACAGACTGTGTAAGAAAATGGGAATCTCTTACATTTTATTTATATCAGTCCCCCCTCTATTTCTTTGATCGGGCCTTTGCCCGCATCAATTGGCAGTTTTTGATTCATGGGAGTATATCTTTTTTAATTTCTGGTATTGGTTATATATTCTTTTGGCTTTATTCAGTTCTTCAGTTTGGGGTTCTAGTTTTATTTCAGTAGGTTTGGGGCTTGCTTGAATGGTTGCAGTTCGAATTAAACAGGGGAATATGCAGGGAAGGAGTAGAAAGCTGGCAAGGATGCTTACCTTACAATAGGTAAGTTTTTATTAAGGGGTTCATCAATTTCATTCAGTGGCTTTTCTTTTATTAAATTTGCAACTCCCTTTGGATTGTCTAATTTTTTTTTTTTTTTTTTTTTTTTGGTAAAACAATTCTCTTATAGGGCACTCTCTCGTTAGGTGCTGCATAAACGTTGCAGCAATTTTTGCCATCCAATATTGTTTTTTTTATTTTTTACTTGGGTTATATTAAAACACGTGGGACTCACATGAGTGTGAACTCTTATAAGGGACTGCAGATTCTCTTCATCATAGATGAGATGGTAGCTCCTAGAGCATGTTCCTTTGGCATGTTTGCTTATTAATGGGACTATAATTAGTCCTCCCAAGAGTCCAGTATGAACCATTATCTCGATCTCACCTGGTCTTGCCTCTTGGGTTAGGGAAATGGGATAGTCATTCTTAGAGCATGCTCCTTCGGTGGGTTTGCTCATCAATAGGACTATAATTAGTCCTCCCAAGAGTCCAGTATGAACCATTATCTCGATCTCACCTGGTCTTGCCTCTTGGGTTGGGAAGTTATTTAGCTGGCCTTATGGAGTTTCTTTCAGTGTGCCCCCACTTGTTCAGTTTTTGATTAGGCTTTCTGTGGTGTGCCCTATAAGAGATCTGTAATGATATTATTATCACAACCTTTTTAAAACAGCTTAACACTTAGAACAACTTACAGAGAACATTTTTAAATGACAGTTTTTGATAACAACTTGGAAAGATTTTGAACAACGGGTTTTTTGTTGTTTTTTTGTTTGTTTGTTTGTTTGTTTCTAATTGGGCTTTGGTTGTCTTTTGAAGGTTATTTTAAGTGTGTCTGGGTCTCTAATGGTGGTCTATTTGGAGGGAGTCTTTGCTGGGGTATCAGAGTCACTGGGAAGTGGCAATGGTTTTTTTTATTCGGGATAGTTGTGTATGGTGAAGCCCCTATGTCTGACCTTGGTCGAACTCAGATTTTCAAGAGTGCTAGGGGCAAACATTTTAGCCAATTCATTCCAGTTTTTGTTATTAATTTAGTTAATACATTTTTGAAGGTTTTATTTATTCTCTCAATTCTTCTTGAGCTTTGAGGATGCCAGGGTGTATGTAACTGCCATTTCATTTCTAAGGCTTTAACAATATCATGCAGGACTTGTGCTACAAAGTGGGGGCCTCTGTCTGAAACGATGTTATTTATCAGTCTATATCGGGGGATGATGTGTCCTAGTAGTATCTTTATTACTACTTGTGCTGTTTCCCTTTTTGTAGGGAAGGCTTTCACCCAATGCGTTAAGTGATCAACTATAACTAAAAGATGCTTATGTTCTTGTATTGGAGGCATTCATGTGAAGTCTATTTGTATACTTTGAAAGGGTCTTAATGCTATTTGTCTTCCTCCTGGTGTGGGCTTTTTTATTACTTTTTGATTTACTTTTTGACAAATTAGGCATCCTTCAGTAACTGCTTTGGCCAGGTTATAGATTCTAACACATAGGTGTTCTCTCAGGAAATGATCACACAACCTTTGGGTGCCCCAGTGTCTTAGGCTGTGGATTTCTGCCAGCATTTTTCGAGCTATTGCTTTATTTAGGAATTTTCTTCCATCTGGGGTCAGCCATTCCCCCCGCTTCCCTTGGTGTAAACCTAACTTTTTTATTTCTCTTAATTCATTTTCATCATATATGGGTTCACTAACTTTGTTAGCTGGTACATCATTTAAAGTAAGAATTTTTATTGGTTCTCCCAGCCTTTGAGCTGCTAGTTTGGCTGCTTGATCAGCTACTTGGTTGCCCTTTCCTTCAAATGTGTACTTTTTTTGATGTCCCTTGACATGTACAATTGCTATTTCTTGGGGCTTCATAAGAGATTCTAATACAAATTTAATTAATTCTTTATGTATCAGATTTTTCCCCTTTGAATTTAGGTAGCCTCTTTCTTCCCAGATTTTTCCAAATGTGTGTACTATTCCAAATACATATCTTGAGTCTGTGTAGATTGTACCTTGGTCTTGTTCTAATAAATCTAATCCCCTCTTGAGGGCATAGACTTCACAACACTGGGCAGACCAATGGGGGGGCAGTTCTTCTTTTTCTATAACTTTTAAATTGTCCTTTTCCGTACCTTCGACTATTGCATAGCCTGATATTCTCTTTTCCTCTGTCATCCTAGATGATCTATCAATAAATAGCACCCTCCCACATGGTAGAGGTGTATCTTCAAGATCTTCCCTTACTTTTGTTTGTAAATCTATGATTTCCAGGCAATTGTGCTCTAAGTTTGGTGTGGGTTCCCCTGAGAGGAACTGGGCAGGATTTAGACTTTTTGATGTGATTAGCTCCAAATCACTGGTGCCGGTTAAAATCACTTCATATTTTAAAATTCTAGAGTCAGTCAGCCATTGTTGAGCCCTTTGGATCAACACTGTCCTGAGATCATGGGGTGTGTGTGCAATGATTTTTCCCTGCAGTGTCAGTTTTTGTGCTTCTTCTACAAGAACAGCTGTGGCTGCTACAGCCTGGAGGCAAGCCAGCCACCCTCTTGCAACTGGATCCAAAGGTTTGGAAAGATATGCGACAGGCTTTTTGTGTCCTCCCCATTCTTGGGTTAATACTCCATAAGCTATTCCCCCTCCAGAGTTAATGAATAGGTCAAACTTTTTCTTAAGGTCTGGGAGACTCAGGACAGGGGCTGAAGACAATTTTGTCTTTAGGTCTTTCAATTGTTCTTCATCCTTATCTGTCCATTTTACAGGTTCAGGTGGGACTAACTTTTTATAGAGAAATTTAACACTTTGGGAATATTTTTCTATCCATAGTTTGCAATAACCAAATAGTTCTAATAATTTTCTTATATCTCTTTTTGTGGTTGGAGCTGGGATTGAGAGTATACCTGAGATTCTCTCAGGGCTTAATTTCTTACACCCTTCCCCAATGAGGTGTCTGAGGCATGTGACCTGTGATTCTACAAACTGTAATTTGTTCTTTGACACTTTGAGGCCTTTTTCCTTTAGAAAATTTAGGAGATTAATACTGTTTTTTTTCACTTCATCTTTCTCTCTCTCCAATATTAGGAGGTCATCTACATACTGCAGGATTTGTACATTATTTTTAGGGATAAACTGCCTTAGTAACTCTTCTAGGGCTTGCCCGAAAAGGTTTGGGCTTTCAGGGAACCCTTGAGGAAGACGAGTCCATCTTAGTTGCTGCTTTCTCTTACTTTCAGGGCACTCCCATTCGAAAGCAAACCAATCTCGGCTTCCTTCTGCCAAAGGACAGGCCCAAAAAGCATCTTTTAAATCTACTACAGTAAACCAGGAATGTTCTTTAGGGATCCTGCTCAGGAGTGTGTAGGGGTTTTGTACCACCAGGTGCCTGGTAATTGTTTTTTTGTTTACTTTTCTTAGGTCTTGCACTAATCTAAACTTATTTTCTGCTTTTTTTACAGCCAGAATAGGGGTGTTGTGGGGTGACGTACAAGGTTCTAATATTCTTTCTGTGAGTAGATGGGTTATAACTGGGGTTAGTCCTTTTTTCCCTTCCAGAGAAATAGGATATTGCCTGACCCTTATAGGAGGCGTATTTTCTTGCATTTTTATTTCTATAGGTGGGATATCTAAATATCCATATTTTCCCTCCTCGGCCCAGACTTCTGGCTTGACTTCTCCTAAGTCTCTAACAGTCAGCCTCATGATTTGTAGCACCATTCTTCCTTTTCTAGGAAGAATCCTTACTCCTAACTGAACTTGCAGGTCCTTTCCCAGCAGGCTACTGTCTACTTTGGGTAGATATATCGAATTAGTGACACATCTTTTGGAATTTTCTTTAATTTCTACATTTTTTATAACTGAAGCCTCGAAAGGCTCCCCTTCTGCTCCTAGGACTCCACATGTCTTTCTTTTAATCGCAATTTTAGCTGGAAGTTGGTTAATACATGATTTATCTGCACCAGTATTCACTAAAAACTCAAACTCTTCATGTTGGGGACCTACTTCAAAATTTACTATGGGCCCTTCTTGATGTTTCATGGGGTCCCCTAACGCATAGAGCCCATGACACCCCCAATCCTCCTTGACCTCCTTCCTCAATAATTTTTCTAATGCCTCTTGTTCCCTCATGACAGTCTCATTAAATGACATTTTTTTTGCAATGTTTCTTAAAGTGTCCTATTTCTCCACAATAATAACAGGCTCGGGTCTCTCCTGGTCTCTGAAGAGTATCCCAAGGTGGTGGGTTCCTTTCTCTTACCTTTCCTGGTAAACATTTTGTGTTTCTTTCACTCTTAGTATCCTTTCTGAGATCCTTTACACTTTCCCTGGCCACGGCTACCATAATCCTGGTTTTTGCCTTTGTTTTTTCTTCTTCTCTCTTAAGGTATACTCTTAGGGCTTCCCTTAATAATTCATTTATTTCTCGGTCTTGCCAGTCTTTCATCTTTTCAAGTTTTTTTTTGATATCTGGCCAGGATTTTGTGACAAATTGTAACTTTAATAATATCTGTCCCTCTGGGCTATCTGGATCCAAATTAGAATATTGCTGGAAATTCCATCTGAGCCTGCTCAGCCAGGCTGCTGGGGTTTCATCTTTCTCTTGCATCCTGTTAAAAGCTAATTTGGTGTTGCTACTCTGAGGAACTGATTCTTTAATACCTCTTATCATTAGGTTTCTATAATCTTCCATATTTCTCCTCTCTTCTCCTCTGTTTGGGTCCCACCCTGGGTCAGCTATTGGCAACTTCTGGTCACCGGGTGGGCCCATTCGGTTTTCTCTTTCCCAGATGCGCATTCCTGCTGCCCTAACCAGCCGAACCTCGTCTGGATTGAATAGTATATTTAAGATGGAGTTTAGTTCTCCCCATGTATAAATATTTGGGCCCAAAAACTGGTCAATCTGGTTGGCAATTCTCACTGGGTTTTCAACTAGATTCCCCAGCTCTTTCTTAAAACTTCTGACTTCTGACGCTGTTAAAGGTGTATTGACAAATCCTATTCCTCCAACTGCCCCACCCAATGGGACCTCCTTTAGGGGAAAGAGTTTGGTTTTTGACCTGGTGTTACTGTAAGGGTAACTTTCTGGGTTTTTTATTGCCTGACAGGATGCATTGTTAGGTGCCAGACCTAACTCCCAGCTGTGAGGGGGTGCAGGGATTGTGGATGGTGAAGGAGAGGAGGTTAGACCAGTGTTAGGGAATGGCAGAGGGTAAGAGGGGTTATAAATTGGAGGGGGGTAAGCTGGGGAAGGAACAGGGATTACAGTTTGGGAAGGTATGATTTTTAGGTGAGGTTGGAGGATTACTTCGGGATAAACTGTAGGAGGAGGCAAATGTTCTAAGGGGTCCCAATTATGGCTAGCTTCTTTTTGGTTCTTCTGCTTTTCATTCCCTTGTTTCCCTTGCTGTAACTTACATATTTTTGTTGTTTTATTTTTGACTACTTGTTTTTGCCAACAGATAGCATAGGGTATCTGTTCAATACTTGAATCTCCTCGAGATTTCAAGTATTGAGTTAATTGTGAACACATCCAGGGGTCTCTAGTTCCACACCATGGCCATTTTGCAGGTAAATTTAGGTTAGGCCAAGCTTCTATGCAATAATGGATCATCTTGATTCTGTCTAAGCTTTTAGTGGCCTCATCAACCTCCCATAGTTCTAACATTTGTCCTAGTGGACTGTCTGGTGGAATATTTCTTATCTTTTTCTCTCTCTTCTCCTCAACTGGCTCCACTCTACTTATGTATGCCCCCATTTTCACTGGGTTTCAAATAAAAACTACAGTGCTCTTACCCTGACAGAAACTTTACTTCAGGGCAATACAAAGCAAAATTATCTGACTTTGTTTTAACTAAACTTCTTTAAGGTGCCCCTACACACACATAAGTTTAAAGGCGGGCAGCCCAAATTTTAACTCTCACTCACTCTTTGAACACTCGTAAGTAGCCCCAGGGACCCTCTCCTAGGGTCTGGGCACTACCCCTGCCAGTGCTCGGAATGCCCCACAGGTAGCCTGGTGACCCGCCCTTAGGGCCTCAGCCACTACCCCTACCTAAAAGTCCCTCACACTCTGGGACTCCCTTGACTCTTACTCCTCTGCACCCGGACAGCGTACCTCTTCTCTGGGTACCCCCGACCAATGCAGACTCTTTTGTCCCAGCACCCCGACAGCTACCCCAGCCAGTCTCCAAAGCACCCCAAAAGCAGCTTATCTTTGCTACCCCAGCCGGTACTCAGACGCTCTGGGCCGTAGCCTCAGCCAGTGTGGTGCGTGCTTTACACTGCTCGAGCCCTGTTGCACGCTTGAAATTGGCCCAAGCCTTTTCTGTCACCCACTGCTTTGACGTGCCACTCACTCTCTCCTCTGCACGTCCAGAGGGGGGCGCCTATGCCCCTGGAGACGCCTCAGTCTCTCCCAGTTCACTCGCTTCCTGCTTTGGGGGCTCCGAGCTGCCGGCCCCCCCCCCCATTCACTCCACATTCGCTCGTCTCCACTCCCGCCACCGGTTATTCTTACCGATGCTGCTCAGTGGCGTCCCGCGAGGCTGGCGAGCGTTGTCCTCTGGTCCGGGATGTCCAGCTGTCCAGGAGGTCCGAGGTCGGGCTGCGCCTTCCCGTCCTGGTCCTCTTCTGGGCGTGGCTTAGATCCCGGACGAGCCCCCAAATTGTTAAAAACGGGCCAGGAGACCTGCTCCTTTGAAAAGCCTTTATTAGTCAGCTCTTTAAAGGGGGAACTCGAGGGGTCGCCTGCGCCGTCGCTGCTCCTGTCGCCGCCCTCGCTCCTGTCGCCGCTGAGGATCAGGTGTCAGGCGAATCTGCTGCTCTCCCCGCAGCAGAGTCGGGGGTTCCGGTCTCGC
This sequence comes from Sylvia atricapilla, assembly GCF_009819655.1. Classification (NCBI taxonomy): domain Eukaryota; kingdom Metazoa; phylum Chordata; class Aves; order Passeriformes; family Sylviidae; genus Sylvia; species Sylvia atricapilla. The sequence continues at coordinate 101,909,979 of NC_089142.1, forward strand.
GGGAATTCCCGGCAACCCAACTGGAGCGGTGCACCATGGAAGTCCTTGGATTTTCCTATTAGGCGGGGCCGGCAGTTCGAGGAGCCGGCAGGGAACGGCGACAGCCTAGCCCGACGGAAGGGGGGGGGGGGGACCCCGGGGTTTTAGAGGGGGTATACAACTTGGAATAAGATGTTTGAGGGTACAAACTTTGGTACAAACAGCTTAACAGACCGGTTTACAACTGGCATAATATTTGAAACAGTACAACTTTTTAACAAATGACAGACTGTGTAAGAAAATGGGAATCTCTTACATTTTATTTATATCACTATATAATATGCTATGTGCTATATGTTACGTTATATGTTATATATAACGTATATAATATATTATAAAATATTTTAATGTATCTATTTATATAAATAGATACAAAAATTCTTCTTTCTGGGTGTGTTTTTGTCCCATAAGGTACAAAGCAATCATTATGCTGCACATTTAGGCAGTGCAGGTTGTGGGCTTCTGCTCATTGATGCAAATGAAGTAATTTGTATATATATATTATATATATATATATTATATATATAAATTAAAAAGAATATATATATAATTTATATATATATATATATATATGTAAATGTATATTAATATATATAACCAAAATTAACATTCAAAAAATAAAGAAATAAGGAAACCTTAGACACAGTGGTAATGATAGCTGATATAATTATGAGTGAACTGTCTGTTTAATCAGGATAACGTCCAGTAAAACATAATTATAGATAATACAGTAAGGTCCTCATATCATGAGGACCCTGATATTGGTGTGCCAACTATCAGAACCTGCTGTCTAAAGAAAGTATGGACAAAGGTCCAAACTGGAAGTAATAAAAAAAACCCAGGCTAAAACCACAGCCAAGAAACACACAGGCTCTAAAAAGGTGGGCCCAAGTTCATACAACTATATAGTCCTTCTATATAGATATAGAACTACATAGAACTTCATAGGACTACAGAGCTGATTACTTGTGGATTTGTTATAAATACATATCATAAAATGAGCTTTCTGTATTTTTAATAAATTGTTTTATAATTAATATTTTTATATAATTGTCATTTATCAAATATTAAGATAAATGCCATATGTGTAACGTTAAAATAACTTTATTTCTACTATTAACAAAAAGCTTAAGCATTTTAGGTAATTGATTACTATTTTATAATTGATTACTATTTTTTTAGGTAATTAATTACTATTTAGGTAATAGCAGTAGCTAATATAGTTATAAGTACACTGTTTTGTCAAGGTAAATGCCACTGAACATAAATAATAAAACCTCTACTATTGATATGCTAACTATCAGCATCTACTGTCTGAAAAAAGTATAGATCACTAAAAGTGGTAATAAAACCACAACCCCAAACACACATTTTCTAAAAAAGCAGAACCAAGGAGGGGCCATGCTAAACAGTTATTGAAAAAATATAAATATACATAATAGCCTATAAATACACAACAAGCTGATGTTATAGAAAAACATATATTATTTTATTTAAATAATTTCTCCAAGACAGTTAAGTGTGCTCTTAGTTAAATACTGAACACCCAAACCCTCAACACTTCTCTAAGGCCAGAATTTATTCTAGGTATCGGTGTGGAAAACGAGGTTTACTTTTTGGGTTAATTTTAAGAAGTTTAATAAAAGGATAATAGGAGATAAAGCAAAGGGTTCAACAGCTGGGGGTTCGGCATTTAGCTAAGAATGCTCTTACTATCTTTGGGCACATCCTTTAAATACTTTTTCTATTACATTAACTTGTATATTTATAGACTATAATGGACTATTTATAGACTATTTATAGATTATATTCATACTTTTCTACGAAGTAATTTTTATATTTTGGGAATTGCTTTGCATGGCTACTCTTCGGGTTTGCTTTTTTAGAGCACGGGTGTCTCTTGGCTGTGGTTTTAGTATTTTTTCATTATTATTTTACACAATTTTTTAATGTATTTGTTTTATACATGATATATTTATTATTATTATAATTACTTCTAGTTTGGGCTTTGGTTTGTACTTTTTTTAGACGGCAGACGCTGACACTTGGCATATCAATAGCAGGGTCTTTATTATATGTTTTCTGGATAGTATCCTGACCAAACAGAGAACTTATGTATATTAGCTACTACTATGTCTGAGTTTTGTTGATAGCAGAAATAAAAGGAAAGTTATTTTAACCTTACATATATATATATATATATATATATATATATACAGCATTTATTTTAATATTTGCGGAAAGCCAACGTTACAACGTGTGTTTATAATATTGGCGAATGAAGTATGAACGACGTTAAGGGCGTAGCTCGAACTGCGACACACCGGGAAAAGAAGTACTTTAAAAAGTCTTTTAAAAGAAGTACTTCAAAAGAAAAAGTCTCTTAAAAGAAGTACTTTAATAGAAGTACTTTAAAAAGTCTCTTCACAAGGGAGACGCCGGAGCGCACAGAGCGCAAACCCGGAGCAGGCTCGGCACCCTCGGCCGGGCCCCGCCATGGCGGCCGCTGGGGACCTGCCGGGGCCTTTTCCTCGGCGGCTGTCCCCGCCTGCCTGTGGCGCTGTGAGCGGCGCGGGAAGCAGCCGGAGCGAGGGGAAAACGTCAGCAAAAGCTCCACTAAAGCGGCAGCCGCCGACTTTCCCCTCTCTGCCTGGTTTATCCGCCGCCGTTCTGGAGTTCGCTGCGCTTTGCCATCAGGCGGCGCCTGGGCAGCCTCACTCGGTACGGTGGCCCGGAAGCGTCGGGAGGCAGGGAAGGGACGGTGGCCGGGAAGGGACAAGCGGCAGGGAAAGGACGGTGGCCGGGAAGGGACAAGCGGCACGGAAAGGACGGTGGCCGGGAAGGGAAGGACGGCAGGCCCGTCATGGCGGCGGCGGTGGTGGCGGCGGGCCGGGCGTGTGCCCGCGGTGCGCTCCGAGCGGCCTGGAGAGGTAATGGGGCAGCGCCGGGCAACGGGGGAGCCTCTGTGGGGAGGGCAGCGATCGCCGAGCCGGGGGAGAGGCGAGGGGATTGCCCGCAGGGCGAGGGCAGCGCGCTGAGGGTGCCCAGCCAGGCAGACATCGCATCCCTGGGCACGTCCGTGTGGGTGTCCGTACGTGCGTGTACACTCGTGTACATCCACGTGCACCTCCAGACACCCCCGTGTGTGTGCGCGGTGGGTTTGCGCTGTCCCTGCTGCCTTGCCGTGGGTCTGAGGTGTGAGAGCAGCCCGCGGTGCCTCCCGCGCTCCAGGGTTTCGATATTTATTTCTTTACTTCTTTATTTATTTGTTCACTTACTTACACCGACTGTGCCTTTGGAAACCTGGATCAGTCACCCATCAGAGGAACTTGGGCAGTGACATCTGCCTTGAGATGATGGAGTGGTGTGGTTTGCTTTATAATTCAGATTACTGTTTTCTTTCTGACTTTCTCCTCATCGTGAACATTTTTATTCAATAGGAATCCAAGGGGTTTTTTTTTTCCTCTTAATTTTTCTGTAATTGTCTGGGTTTTAATCCTCTTCAGTCGCTTTTCAAAACTCAAATGTATTGTTTTGTTCCCCCAGTATTTTCCCAGTATATACCAATGTGTTGTTTATTTTCCCTCGGGGGTTAAAGTAATACTTAGAAGGAAGGGAAAGCATCTTTGTTTTCTACAGGCCTCTAAAAACTTTCTTGCCTTTCTTTTCTTTAAGTAGTTAATGAATTTCAGGTCTCTTTTCGTCCTCAGGGCAATCTATAATGAAGTGATGCCAAACTGTGATTAAAGCCTGAACATTAAGAGGGGCTTGAAAAGAGGCTGGTGGGGTTTCTGTAGGGAAACATTTTCACAGTCTAGTCACAAGAATAGCCTTAAAAACCCTGAACCTTTTCTTGCAGGTAAACCAGGAAAAAGAAAAGGCTGCAGCTACTCCTTAATAATTTATTAAAATCACTCTAATGTGCTTGAAGGCTTCTTGCCTCCTTCTCTCGGTGACATTTTCTGTTGCAATGTTTCCCCTCCCACATTCTGCCTTGCACTTCAAGACAAAAGGCTCGAGTCTGGTTCCCTTTGGAAGTAACTGGGTTTTCTTCCCAGAAAACACCGTTTTAAGGGAGGAGAAGTGCTGTCTCTAAACACCTGTGTGTTTTTGCTCCCAGGGTTTGCTCCTGTGGCAGGGACAGGCAGCTGCAGCTCCTACTCCAGCCTGGCCTGGGCTTTCCAGACACGCTGCTCCCTCTCTGCCCCCTGGACTGGCACAGTGGAGCAGTGCAGGAAAAGCAGTTTCTTCAATACAGGTGAGTCTGGAGCTGGATAAAAATTATTGACTGTATCAGACAGGAGAGGGGAAAGGAAAGAATGTTCTGGAGAGATACAGGGAGGAAAGAAAATCTGTGTATGGTGAGTTTTTTGTATCTGCTGAGGTTACAGTGGCAACTGTAGGTGTTGGCAAAATCAGTTTGTCATCTTTTAACAGGAAACAAGGGTTTGTTTTATGTCACAGTGGATGGATCTAATAAATGTCATTGGCTGGGAGGAGGAAGCAGCTTCCCCTCTGTTTCCTAGGCCTTTATTGAGAGTATAAATTGTGTGTTTATCTCCTAAATTATTCCTGAGCCCTAAGGCAGGACGTGCTGCTCAAGCTGGTGCTGCCCCAAAGGTGAAATCACTGAAATGCAAGGTTTTGCTGCACAAAAACTGCTGGTTACAATCCTGCAGGTTGTCTGGTGCAGCGTTTTCCTGCAGTCCCCAGAGGAATTTCACCTGTGCTTTCCATAACTGTTTAAATTCACACTCAGGACTGTGAGCTGAGATAACTAAGGGTTTTTTTTCACCTGCCTGGTAGTTCCTTATCCTGTCCTGTAGGGGAAGAGAAGAAATGCTGAGGACACAATCTGTGGGAGAGGTAATTGCAGCAATTAGTCAAAATTTGATTGTTTATCGTAGGATTTAAAAGCTCTGCAGAATCAGAACTGGTGCTCTCTTCCTATTCTCAACATCTGGGTGACACAATACAGAATAATTCTTCAAACAGAGAAATTTGTTCCCTTTACATGTGCTGAAGGAAAAAAAAAAAAGTCAGGCTGGGCTTGCTGCTCACCTCACCCAGTAAATTTGGACCATTGACTGATTCCAAGTAAGTGAGGGTGGAGAGGTCTCCAAAGATTTGGGCAAGGCTGCAGTGTGAGCTGCAGACTCTGCATGGAAAAGGCTTTCTAAGGATGCCACCTGCAGGAAAAACTCGTTTAGGCAGGCAGCAGCAAGATGAGAATGTGTAAGAAGCCACCCTCTGCTGTTATTTTGTTTATCTGAAATTAAACCTGTAGCACCACAAGTGATTGCAGTGTGATTAGGATTTGTAGGTGAGGTTATTTCCTTAATTAGGCTTGTGTTCATACTCACAGGCTCTGGATGAGCTCTGTTTTACCAGGAGCTTTTCCAGATGTCTGCTCAAATGACTGAGTGAAAAACATTTGCTGAGATGGCATCCGTGTTGTTTAGTAAAATTGGATATATTTTGGCAAACTACCTGAAACTATTGGCTCCATTTAATAAGATGGGGAAATGAAAGTGTGTTTCCTTTATGTACTGGGCAGAGACAGCAGCCATGAGATTCAGAAGACTCAGGGTTTGGTATTTCAAAGCATTTTGTATTTTCAAATTATCCTAAGAGCACTTTGTCTTACAGGAATAAAAAGCAAAACCTTCAGGATTCAAATGGAGTGGATATAAGCAGTATAAATCAATCACTCAGTATAAATCCCTGCAGTTTCTTCAGGAGTGACAGCATTTAAAATGCAGATATGACCATTTTGTGTGGAATGGTTGTCAAGTGAAATGTCAGCTAAATGACAAGGCTTTGTGACTGGGAGAGGTGCCTGGAGTTTTGTCTCTTGTTAGTGAGTGTTTAATTATCTTCCATCATTCCTGGGGTAATATTACTGTGCTCTTGTTGGTAGGGTCATCCATACCTTTAACAGAACTGTTATTTCTAGTAGTTTGACTGGATTAAATAGAAGGAATTGCAATTCTCCCTGATCCTTACCCAGATACTTCTCTCCTGCAACTCTGACACAGAAACACACATCAGGGTTTATTCTTGTCCTATGACATAGTTTTTAATGAAATAATGTGAAATTATCTTCTTATTCCAGGCTTATTCTTTCCTCTTTCCACCCTCCTGACCCTGGGGTTTTGTTGTCTTATGTGAGTTTTCTTTGGGCTAAAATGTTCATTTGGACAGCTGTGTCTAACTCGATGATCAGAATTTAAAAACACTTCCTTTTTCAATTTACAAAGAGTTTCTCTTGAAGTATGAACATTCCAGATAAATAATTCACATAAATAATTTAAATACATTTAGATTTAATTTTAGGTAAATTAATTTAAAATAATTTAAATAAATTACAGAGCTGCCTCTTCTCCTTATCAGTAGTACCATAAGAAGAGTTTTGATGTTTCAGCGTTAAGGATGTAAAGAGTGACATCTGTACAACTACTTTTTTAATTTCTTTTTTTTCCTTTTACAAGGGAGTTGTCTGTATGTTGAAAAATAGTTGGTTAATTGCTTTTAGTCAAAAGAAAGGGGGCTGAATACCTTACAGTTAATTGTACTTGAAAAGGCATTCTGTTTGGGTTTTCATTGGATTGGGGTGTTTGTACAGTGTTTATTTTTGATGGTTTTACTGTATTACTTTTCAAAGGCATTTAGCCTCTGGTTTTCATTTTGTTCTGAGGAACTGACCCAAGCCAAAGGTGTTTAGTTTACAAACCTCACTGAAAGTTCTCCATTTCCATCTGGTGACACTGAGGCATGATAGTTACTAAAAATAAAAATAAAAAATAAAATAAAATAAAATAAAATAAAATAAAAAGAGAAAGCTTTAATAGTCAAAGCAACTGTCCAAAAATAATAGCACTTAAACAATACATACCAGCTACATTTAGGGTACTTGGTTTTTCATAAAATGCTATAAAGAAAACATAAAATACAGGTTTCTCAGATGCTGGGATTGTAGCTGGATTTATTCAGGGTTTGAAATGAGACTGACAATCCATTTGACAATCCCACATCTACGACCTCTGCTGACACTGTGCCAAATTGCCAGCTTTAGAAAATGGGCAGTTGTGATCTGAGTGCACTGCTCAAGGTTTGCAGGTAAGTGGGGTTATTCCCTGTGACAGTGCAGCAGTGTGAGTGCATCTCCTGGAATATTTTCCAGCTCTGGGGTTTTATTGCATTACCAGTTTGGAAGTTTTGTTTCTGCGTTTTGAGGAAAATGTCCCAAAACTTTCCCATTTATCTTGGGGGGAAGAAATAATTAGACTGTAGATGTCTTTTTTTTCTGCCAACAAATTTGCACACCCAGCTATTCAACATTTTTATGCAATCCACATAATTGGAGCTGTTGCAATTTTTGACAATGTTAATTGAGGTGAACACACTGATTTTGATGACTGTGCTGTGGAATCCCACATGTTAAAAGTGATCCCTCAGGTCTTAGTGTGCCATTGTTCCATTTTTCTCTTATTACCAAATCTCTTTGGAGAGGGAATGGGGTTGAAATATCATAGCTGGTAAGGTTTCATCTGTTAATAAAATAGCGTGATCCAGTGTAATTGCATCAGTGAGTTCCTTAAGGTGATGCAGCTACACAAATGTGGTGTCAGTGGACAGCAGAAAGAAGCATGTTAATTACAACAAGTTCCTTTAATTATGTCAATATTAATGTCTGTATCTCTGCTGCTGTGCTGCCACAGGCTGTCACCAAAAACCTTAGGGAAAGGTTACTTGTGTTTGAAGGAAGTGAGCCTACTTAGCTGTTTTACAGAATTGATTATTTCTTCTGCTTTTCCTCAGTTTTTCAGCTTGCTGCTCTTTGTCTTTCTCCATATGCTCAGCAAGCTGGGAACTCATCTTGCAGGAGACAAAGAAATCTGGTTTTAACCTCAGTTAATGAGTATCTGGGATACTGGTTTCTGATGGGACTTACAGCAAGTCCTTCAGTCCTTGTGGTTTGACCTGATAAATACCTGATGTTCAGGGAGAATAGGAAGAGACACAACCCCAAACTCTTTATGGAATATTGCAGATACCTTTTGTGTAGATTAAGTGAAATGGAGTGATGTGACACAGACTTACTGTTGGTGGCTGTTAGTGATCAACTCGAGGAAAGCATGCTTTAGTGGATAGCGGATCTTTTTCTATAAAATAAAATAAAATCTTATAGATGACACTCGCTCCCCCCACTCAGAATCTCTGTGCTTTTGGGTAAGTGACTAAAAATTGTGCAGTGGCTTTTATGACTGCACCTATTTTAGCTCTTGAGGAATGCATGCTATTTTACAAAGGCAAAATAGATTAAGCCCATAAATCTCAGAGACACTGCTTATCTGCTGTGGTGTCTTCATTGCAGAATATCCCTACAAGTGTGGAAGCAGCTCCTCCTTCCCTCTGGAGTTACTCCCTCCAGTTCAAGACATTCCTCCTGCCTGTGTGTGTGCTCACTGATCACCTTGGTGCTTTGCTGCTGAGACAGACTGACCTTTCTCCCCCACAGGTTTTTGTTTTCTCCAGTGCTGTGTGGTGTGTCTGTCAGCAGCAGTGTCCCCATCACTGTAATGTTCCTGCTGACAGCCCATCCCTTTCACATCCCATTCTTGTCACTTCCTCTTAAAATCAGCCTGGGACCTCCACCCTATGAAGAACTCAGCAGCCTGCAGGCTTCTGACGTGTTCCATGAAATGCAGCTGCTTCCCAGACACATGATGGGATTATTATGGACTGGCGAGATGAGCTGCACTTTGGGACCAAACATGGTGTTTTCATCTGGCTCTCATTTTGTCAGAATTGGTGCAGTGCTTGAGGCCAAAGCTTGATTAGACCTGACCTGCTCTTTGTGGATCTGTTGGCATTGAATGTTCTCCTTCGGTGCAGGACAATGTCCTTGCTCTGTGACCTTTGCTCCTTTCCTCTCTTGGAATTTAAGTGAGCTGATTTTGTGTGTATATTTGGAGTGCAGCTCAAAGTGCAGGATTTCTTTTTTTTTTTGGCATCTATTACCAGCTCCAGAGCTGCTCTTTTCTTTTAACTGCTTGTTGCTGCCCCTCTGTAGCTGTGATGACCCTTTGTGAGGTCACCCAAACTGCAGATCCAGCTTCAAAATAGCCTTGCAAAGAAAAATGGAAGTACCTTTGTTGTGATTCCATGTTTCCAGGCTAGCAGGATTATCTTTTTTTTAAAAAAAGAACTGCTGGTTACACTGTGTTTTCTGAATAAGATGATCAGCTTAACAGGATTGATGATCAGCCTTCCACCTAATGGAGCAACCCCAGAGTTGACTTAGCATGAATTTACTGAAAAACACATTACCTACTTTGTTTGGGGTTTTTTTTCCCCTGAAAAAATTTGAAGTAAAGAGCTAATGCATTGCTACACATTTTTGTTGGTTTGGGTGGGGTTTTTTGTTGGTTTTTTTCCCCACACACGTTTAGCTGTCAGCTACATTCATTGGTGTGTTGTGATCAATTGTAATCTGTTGGTTAACAAAAGACATTTCACTTGTCCATCAAATCTCTCTATTCTCAGATTGATCACGAATCCCTTGTTATTACAGGTGTGTTTATTGTTCACCCTCAGAGTAGATTGTTGTGTTAAAGGAACTTCTCATTTTTGTGTTTTGTGGCTTTTAAAGCAGGATGTTTTTAGGGGCGATTCAAGTTGACTGACCCTGATTAATCTCCTTGGATAAGCATTTCAAGGCATTGCTGCTCTGAGCTCCTAATGAGTGATTTTCTTTTCATGACCTGGAAATTAATATTGTACTGGTGACTTGTTAGGAATATTTGTCCTTAAATCCCCTTTGTAAAAACCTACACTTGGCTGTGTGCCTCTCTCAGTGCAGGAGTCGGGAGCAGAGGCACCAAATCCATATGCACAGGGTAGGAAATTACTTTCTTGGCAGGGCAGTAATGCTACAGTGTCAATTCCAGCAAAGCAAAGATCAAGCAGGTTTCAGATTTGGGGTTATTTTTTGTTCAGCTTCAGTTTCCAGTGTGAGCTGTACTTGAATATAACTAAAGGAAGTTGGTTTTTTTTTATTTCAGTGACAGCTGATCAGCTCTGGAAAGGAGCTTTGGCAGAGACTGGCGTGGGAGTAAAGAAAGGAAGGGGGAAGAAAAGGAAGAAAAAGCTAAGGAAGAACCTCAATAGAGGCCAGGAGATTGGTGAAGGTAGATTCACAAATACAAAGCTGAAGACATGTCTTGATGCTTTTGTGTATAGTATAATACATATTTTCTTGCATTCATAAGTGGATGAATTTCTTTTCCTGTCTGTGATGTCAGAACTGCTAGAGATATTTTTGCCTTAAACAAAAAATAAAAATCTTGATAGGATTATTTAAAGTTGTTTTTGCTTTTTTAGGTATAAATTCTGCATCGCAGAATGCATTTGAAACACATGAGAATTTTCCATTTTGTTGCATTTATTTTTTCCTGAGTGCAGAGTTGCAATCTTAATTTGAAGCAAAACATAATTTTTCCTCTGTTGTTTTTAAGGACGTTCTGGTTTGCTCTGGCCTGGACTCAATGCTCCTGTGCTGCAGACTGGGCAAGTGCAGGAAATTGCCACACGAAAAAAAGAAGAACGAGACAGAATTCAGACTGAAATCATTCAGCAGAGAGATACTTTGGAGAGGAGAAAGAAAATAAAAATCAAGAGAGAGGGAGGATGGAGTGGGAAGAGTTGGGGAGGTATCCTTCTGGATCCCCCTGACCCTGGTCCTAATGGAGGTAAGAAAACCAATTTTCTGCCTCCTCTCCCTCAGCCTTTTTCAGGGGGGCTTGGAGAGAGGGAGAGCCAGACTTTTTCTGTGATTGAAAATTGGGGTTGTACTTTGTTCCAAAAGTACAGCAGGTACTGCTACCAGCAGTGAAATTTGTTATAACTCTGCTGAATTTCCTGTAGCTGTCAGATTGCCCTATTACATTACAGACTCTGATTTTCTGTGGGATTACAGAGTACTGTGTTATTTCACAGGGGTCTTGAAGGATGGAAATGTTCTGCATCAATTGCTTTTGAGTATGAAATATAGTCATTTCTTTAACAGTTGCCTAAAGGATTCTGTGGGATAGCTCAATCTTTTTAAAATTATAGTTCAAACAATGAAATGGGGTTAAAAGATTATGTGGTTTGAATGTAGCTTTCAGAAGAAGCTGCAATAAATAACTACCATAATAACTATAAAAGTTATTTTTTTATTTCCTAAGTGAAACTAGAGCTCTTAAATGTACAGCAGAGAGGTGACTTTTTTACAGTGCTCTTACTTAGACTACTAGTGATTCTGGGGTAGCTTTAACATTTAGAAGCCTGATCTCTTTTAACTAATTAAACATGAAAAAGACTTGTTGGGCTGAGTTTTTACTGTGAAACTTCACTTATTGACACCTTTCTGCACATGTTTATAGGGAGAGGAGCTAAGAAACACAGCTCTGGTATTTTCTCCGGTATTTTCTCTGTTTGCATTTTATTTTGTTACCCTAAAAGCAAATATTCCCTGGAAGGCAGTGATGTGACAGTGGACTTGGCTGGCTGTCACTGCATCTGTCAGTGTGAAAATGGGAGATTTGTGGGGTTAATTGCTCCAAATTCCCCCGAAATCAGTGGTGGAGCACGGAGCAGGTGGAGAAAGTGCCATGGTTCCACACTGTGAACACAAGACTGTGTTGAGTTTGTAACTAAAACTTTCAGTTTTTACCTAAAAGAAGTGGCAGCTGTTGTAAACAGTGTTTATGCATTTGTGAACATTACCTTCTGCTGTTTTCCTTGGGGGTTTTTTGGGGTGGTTTTTGTTGGGGTTTTTTTGCTTTTGGCTAGTACTACTGATGTGAATTACTTGCATTAAAGTTGGCTGTGTGAAGTCTGTTGTAGTCAGATCAAGTTCTGCCAAAAAAGAGGAAAGGGCACTGCAATCAAAATGGGAGAGTGAAGCTGTCAGCTTGTGTGAGAAATGTGTTGGAGAAAAAAAAAAAAAAAAGGCAGCTTCTGGTTAGCATGCACTGATTTCCTTTAAATCTGGGATCTTTAGGCCCCCACAGCTCTTTCAGCATCTTTTTCTTCTGAGGATTAATGATTTTGCAGGGGAATTGGGACATTCACTGCATGCAGAGCAGTGTCAAGGTGATGGGAAGAGCAGACCTGAAGCTGCCAAACCCAGTGAATCTTTTTGGCCTGAGACTGTGGCATGGCTGGATTCCCTGGTTGTCACTTATTGTGCCAGCTAGGAGGAGAGAAAGGACAGTATTTTCCACTTAAAAATCAAATTACTTCTCTCCCAAGTGTTTCTTTAGCAACTGAAGAGGTTCAGAGGGAGCAGAAAGTGCCTGCTGGGATTCACATCCTTAGTGTGAGCTGGGAATCTGCTTGGTGCAGCCTGCCAGATCTTTAAACTCTCCATGAACATGTTCGTAAAGATCTTGGAGGTTGTGTAAATAATAAACCAATGTTTGGTGCAGCACTGAGGCCCCAGTTCTACACCATTATGCATTTTTAAGCTTTCCTCCAGAATCTCACTGTAACTGCCCCAAATAAAGGTTCTCTGTGTTATACTGGAATGTTCAGATTGGAAAAGCAAGAGGCTGTAAGGACTATGGTTATTTGAAATGGTAATATATTGTTTTGTTTCGTGCTCCCCCTCTCCTTTCTGGTATTTCACAAGAGCGTGGATAAAGAAGGGCTTGCAGTTTCACAGAATCACAGAAAAGATTGAGTTGGAAGAGGTTTTTTACAGGTCATCTAGTCCAAACCTCAAGTTCCTTTGAATCCCTGTTCATTGTATGGTAAAAGCTTCAGAATATTCTGGAAAATACTGGATAATACTTGAGTCATAATGGAAGTGACCCATCTGGGAATTTTAATGATTTTCTCTGTATAAATGGAATTTGAGGTTTATTTGCAGCTTTGGAGCAGTATTTAGGGAAGAAGGCAGCTCTCACTGTTGCCTTCAAATCATTCTTATTTTACCTTTTCTACTCCTTGCTGAGACTGCTTTATAAATTCCAGCTCCAGAGAAGTTGTTCTTAATTCCTGGGGGCTGTGCTGAGAGACAGGCACCACAAGGGAATCTCACACCTTGCTTTTCTCCCAACAGAGACCTATGAAGATTTTGAAACAAGAGTCATCGAGGTAAGCATTGCAAACCTTCCCAGGGACTTGGAGGAATTGTCACTGCTTCATACTGACCCTGCAATTATTTCCCAAGCCTTTGCTAAGTCACTCTTACAGCAGAAGGAGTTAGCAGCTCCTGGGCTGAAAGTTAAAGGAATAATCAGGCAAGTCAGGAGCTGAGCTGCCTGACAGCTCCACTGCAGAAAAGCATCTGAAGCTTCTCTCCTGTCCTGGTAAATGTGCAGATGGGTTTCCTTGTCCTTGATTATCTTCCTGCTTTTTGTTGAGGTGACCATCAGTTGGAATTCTATCCAGAGGCTCGAGGATTTCCTAGAGAAGTGCAAATCTTTGCTTGTGGCAGTGGCTTTCAGTATCTCCTAAGACATGGGAAACAATGATGCTGTGCTGCAATCTCAATTAAATATCATTAGTTGGTTTCTATATATATTTTTTTTATCCTGCAGAGAGGAAAGATGTAAACTGTTTTAGATGTCTGCTGTGAAAAGGATTAAAAAGTAATGGATATAAATAAAAAAGCAAGGTAAATTTAGACCTAAAGAATGACTTGGAAATGGGAATTTGAATACTGGAATGGATTGAGAGTATATGGAATGTCTGCCTTTGGAGTTTGTTAAAACAGGTTAAATAGTCTGTCAGAAGGATTGAGGAGCCAAAATCTGTGGCTTGTTAACCCGTTTTCTTATCTCAGTGGGGTTTTAGAGTGGCTGAGCCACAACATGGGCTTTGATGCAGCCAGGGCAGTCTGGAGCACTTGGCCTTTAGCTGAGTCTGTGTTTGAAGGCCATCTGTAAAAACAGAATTGCACAGGAACTGTTCATCACAGGGGTGATTTTTGCTCCCAAGCCCTGCAGCTGGCAGTGCCTGGACTGCAGAGCAGAGAGTGCTGTTGTCACAGCTGACTCTCCCTTTGGATGCTGCAGCAGAGAGGGGCCTTGGCCCTTCTGTGCTGGCACAATTATTTACAAACAGCAAAGCTGCACTGGTTCCATGTGCTACAGGAATCTGTCTCTGTCTTGATTATATTGGAGTAATAAAAGGGCTTTAGAAGCAGGCTGGGGCTCTGCTGTTGCATGAGATTGCCACAGATGAGAAGTGAGAAAGTGGAATGCTTTTGCAGAAAAAAACAGCAGCAGCAAAAATTATCTGTTCAAAATCAGCAGCGAGCTGAAGCTAATTGAGTCTTACAATTTTCTGATAACAAGCAGGAGTTTGGAAATAAATAGATCATTTCAGCATTCCTGGCTTAAATAGGTGAGAGACATGCTGCTATTTCTGGATGTGTTTTCCATTATCTTTTCCTTCACCACGGTACAGGAGATGAAAATGATGTCTGCTGGGAAGTTGTGATTAAAATTATGTTTGCTGGGAGGTTGTGATTAAAATAATGTTTGCTGGGAGGTTATGCTTCACAGCAAGAACCTCACAGCCATTTTTAAAGGGCTGCCTGATGAACAAAGATAAAACGGGCCCTTTCTGTTGTGATTATGTCCCTGAAAAGGCTGTGCTGCTTTGCTGGAAGAAGAGAGAAGTTGCTTATTAAAGTGTTTTCTTATAATGTAGGAACAGAAAAGCTGTAATTTGATTTCTCCTGACTGAAAAATAGAGGGTAGACAAGCTCAGATTTTCGTGTCAGCTTGGAACTGAAGTTGTCATAGAGAACTTGGGTTAACTGTTTCTTACTTCCCCTGCTAGCCTAAGGCACATTTCCTGTTCTGCTCTTATGTTAAAGATAAGAGCAATCTCTTTAAATAGAAGTGATGGTAATGCTTAACTGGTGTCTAACAAACTATAATCAGTGCTCATTAAAATCCATTGTTATTTTCACTGGAAGGCTTCATTTCATGTGTCAGCATCCCTCAGATGAGATTTTCATTTATTTTTCTCGAAAATGAACATGCGAACATAGCAGAAGATAAAAAGTAGCCTACCTGACATCCTGTGCTGTAACAGTGATTGCCTTGTAGTGCAATTAAAATTGGAAAGTGGGACCTTGTGCTCAGCAGGGCCTGAAGGCACAGAACATGAGGTTAGTGATGGAAAACTTCTCAAGGAGAAGATGAAATTATAAATAATGCCCTTTGCAAAAGACACATCTTAAAGGGGTTTTGTCCAACACTGAAACTGCCTCCTGCCAGTTGTGAAAACGGATTTTCACTTACTGATTTGTTCATGCTTTTTTTGTTCCCGTTGCCTGTTTCTGGTGAAGGCACCTTGAAGAATTTTGTGACTCATTTTAGCAGAGTCAGTGTAACCTTTGCAGTGTCAGAACTGCTCTGGTTTTGGGTATGGTACTATCAGACCCAATGTTTTAAATCAATGTTCAATATTAAACATTTAAATAATGCTTTAAATAAACAAACAAAAACACTCAGAGGTTTGTGTTGGAGTGTCCAACTCAAACCCTGTCAGAAGTGCTTTTCTTTCAGCACTGCACCCTGCTCTCATTTTATCTTCTTTATTTGAGAGAAAATTTGGAGGTGTACTGGGAGAAGTGTTGGGACCAGAGGCTCTAATCCCATGGAGGGCTCAGCCTGTGCAGACACAGACACAGCAGAAGAGTGGCAGTGCCAAGACTGTGCCCTAGAGGTGGCAGGTTCCTAGAAATCAGGACAAAAATAGGATTTCTAGAAAGGAGAAATTCTATTCTACTTCTGAAATAAAATGTCTAGAAATTCCCAATCAAGGGTCATCAAGTTGGCCAGTCATTCATGTGGCTTTTACAGGAACAAAACCTCCAAGGCAGTGTTGGATTGTGACCCTTTTTCTAACCAACAGCTCAAGGCATCATAACCTTTGGCAGCCTGCCTTTGAGTGTAACTTAACTTCCAATTAATAAATGTAGAGTTAATAAACTTCTTGTAATAAATGTTTGAGGAGGTTTCATTTTGGTGTGGAGGTGCTGCTCTTCCCACAGTTCTAAGCTGAATTTGCAGTATTTCACCCCTGGATGGTGGAAACAAGGAGACTAATTAATTGGAGCAGTTAATTTGAGGTACATTGTGATTGAGGTTGGGCACATGTTGCATCTGTTTTCAAAAATTAAAAACCAGTCTAATCTGAGTGGCAAGTTGCTAACAGGAGTGGCTGTGTCTTAGTTTCAGTCACTTTTGAGAGGCTGTGCTGGTCTAGGAGAGGCACAGAAGCTCCTGGAGTGTGTCTTTATTGCCACATCCTGGAAAGGGAGAGGAATAACCCATGAGATGTTTTACAAACATCACATCCTTTACTTTTGACGTGCTGCCTCTATTTTTGTCCAGGTGCCTACTGAGATTGGCAGCAGAAGATGAAAGTGTGTGCAAAGCAAAAATAGTATTCTCTTGATGCTCCTGGGGAGATGACTCTGCCTCACTCTCTTTTCTTCCATTATTATTTGGCATTTTCTTTAAATAGCCCTTTTCCACTGGCACTTTCATCTTATGGGGCGTGGTGTTTTTAGCTTGTTCTTGTCAGCAGTGAGTTTGAAGAAAGAAAAAGAGCTTGGAATAAGCAATTGGCAAGGCTGGTATTTCTTCAAAGTGCTCTCTAGAATGTGGGAGCATTAATTAAATATTACATGAGTTAATTCAGTATTATTAAATTAATTGAATATTATTAAATATCGAATTAACCAGCAGCTTTATTTTAATGAAAGCAAGGTGAATTTTTGGAAACCCTGACCATAATCTGTACCTAGTGAAGGCACTGGAATTTTGGGGGGGATTATTTGGTTAGGGTTGGATTTTTTTGTTAGTTTTTGTTTTGGGGGGGGGGTGTTTGTTTTTTGGGGTTTTTTTGTTTGGATTTCTTATTTCAGTGAGAATGTTTAAGCCACGACCAAGTATTTTCTAATAATCTGCTTTCACATGTATCACACTACAACCTGAGTAGCTGAAGAGTTACATACAGGGAAAAGGATTTTTGTATATGTTATGTATCACCTTTTTATACTTTATATGTAATTAATGTATTGCATACAGCATATCAACTGTATGTCTGTATTTAAATAAACATTTAGTTCAATATATAAACAAAAGCAAGGGAACTGGAAGAGAAGGACAAAGGATCGCAGATTGTTGTCCCAAAATTGTGTTCTCTCACCCAGTGTACAAGAAGCCAAGGCACACACAGTGAAGCTGTGTGATTTATTTATAATTAATCCACAGGGCTGCTGTGGGTAAAGCCAGCACACTGAAAGCCAAGACTATAAACTTATTTATACAGTTTGATTATTTACAGTTCTGCATCATGAATCTGCATCACTGCTTGGCTGAGCTGTGATCTCTCACCTGGGTTTAAGGGTACAGCACACCCAAAATTCCTGTGTGGGGTTAGGGATAGCCTCAGCCTCAGAGGTGTGGTTTTCACACCAAAATCAGCCAAGTTCCCCAAAGGACAAAATCTGAAGTATTTCTAAACCCCAGCAGTCCAAAGCTGGTTTGGGCTGACATGTAACCAGTCTGTTCCCCTTATCTGATCATTTTAGTGACCTTTTGGGATATTCTGCATTCTCTGGGTCAGGTTATCCCAGAGAACAGGCTCTGCCTCCCCCCTTACATCTGTCCCCTGACCCCTCTGGGGTGTGTTAGACCCTCTATGGTGTAAGGGCTGTAAAGCAGTGACTTCTACAGAATCATGGAATATTCTGACCTTCCCCTCTCTTCAGTGGAATCTCTGCAGTGACCCTGCCTTCTGCAGCAGGCAGGTAGATTTCAGTCCTAAATCTTGATTCGTGTAAAGCAGCAACAGAGCTTGAGCAATTTCTGAGAGTGCTTCTATAAGAGGTTAAAGTATGAGGGGGGGATTCAATACTGGTGTCACTTTCTCAATATTGGTGTCACTTTCTCAATATTAGTATTATTTCCATTTTTTTCCCCATCTTTTTTTCTTGGAATCACACACAAAGCTGGCAGCATCAGAGCTTTACCTGTTGTGCAGCTGAACAGAACATTTAACTTCCATGGAAGTGCGCTGAGGTAATTTTGCCTCTGATTGGCAAAATTGGTGGATTTTTTAACAAACTATGTATTTGATGCCTTAAAGGTTGTGTCCCACTGAAGATGCAGCACCAAAGACACTGTAGGTATTTCAAGTGTACCCCATAGACCTCTAGCACCTTTTTTTGTTTTTGAAAACTTGACTCTCTTTAAAAATAAATTTAAAAACTAACCAAAACTCCAACCCATTTGGACAATTTGCAATAACGTGGAGCTCTGTGCTGTGTTTTCTCTTCAGGTGAGGAATGTGTTTTGCATGAAGGCAAAGGAAGGCAGGAAGAAATCAGTGCGTGCCTTGGTGGCTGTTGGGAATGGCAAAGGGGCTGCAGGTATGTGCATTTATTGCCTGTGCCAGGTGACACGTGCTGGTGGCACCTTTTGTGTGCATTTATTGCCTGTGCAAGGTGACATCTGATATTTTGTGGGAGCTTTAGAAGGTTCATGATCCAGCAGAGTTTTGCTGGGCTTTGCCGATGTGAAAGATTCAAGGACTCCTGTGTGTTCCTCCAGCTGAGTTTTGCTCGCACTTGGGAGTGGAGGAAAATTTATAAAGGGAGGAAAAAACTCTGAATAAACTCTTCCTGCCTGTGCTTTGGAAAGCTTCTTCACAGAATGTGTTATCACTGTAATCCAGATGTCCTAAAGGATGAAACTGAAGTTGTCCCAGGCTTTTCTTTTCCTCATTCCCTTCTTTATTTTTAAACAGAGTGGACTGTTTCTTTTGTCTGGAGCAGTCACCACTACTCAGTTGTTTGGAACAAAGTTTGGTCAAACACATAAAAACGGCTTAAGCCTGAATTTTTTTCCCTTTGACCACAAGCAGTTGACATCCAGCTGTTAGGTGTTCACAACTCCTAAACTGAATTGCTCTGAACCACTTTCTGAGTATGATCTGTGCAGTGGAATGGAAATTAAAATTGAAATGCTGAACGTGGCTGTGAAGTTCTTTGGTTTTTTCCACTTCTCTTGCTGAAGATCATCTGCATCATCTGTGTCTCAGCAATAAAATGCCTCTGTCTGTCTTGCAGGTTTTGCAATAGGGAAGGCAGGTGACAGAACAAACGCTATAAGGAAGGTCTGTTGGTTGAATTTTCTTTGCTTGAGGACAATTACAATGAATTCATGCCTACTCTTACTATTTATTTCCTAATAATCAGTATCACTTGTAGTCTTTGCAAAGAAGTAAGTGCATGTGTTTGTCTGTCTTGATAATCATGGAGTGATTTAGGTTAGAAAAGCCCTTGGAGATGATTTCCATGGAGTTTAAATGTGGCAAATCTGTTCTCCTAAGTTGTTTTCTTTCTTTCTTTCTTTCTTTCTTTCTTTCTTTCTTTCTTTCTTTCTTTCTTTCTCTCTTTCTCTCTTTCTCTCTTTCTCTCTTTCTCTCTTTCTCTCTTTCTCTCTTTCTCTCTTTCTCTCTTTCTCTCTTTCTCTCTTTCTTTCTTAATATCTAATTAACTCAGCAATGGTCAATTGCAAATGCTTAGCAGAAGAATTCAAGGAGAAAAATGTTTTGTGCTCTTATTCTCTAGGCAAAGAATAAAGCAATAAGCTGCTTACACTTCATAGACCTGTATCAGAACCACACAAGTGAGTATTATTATTATTATTATTACTACTACTACTACTACTACTATTATTATTATTATTATTATTATTATTATTATTATTATTATTATTATTATTATTATTCCAGTATGAGCACTGGAATCTGCCAGCAAGGACTGGTTGCAGCTACTTGCAAAGCATAAAAAAAATGAAATAAAGTTTTTCTGATCTGATGTATTATAATTCCTGACAGCCTGGTCTAGTTGAAGGTTTCCCTGCTCTTTGTGGAGGTGTTGGACCTTTAAAAGCTCCCTTCCAACCCAAACAATTCCATTGTTCTGTGCTTAAAATTTGGATATTTAATGCAGAGTGTTTCAGGCTCTTAACAGCGAGGTTAGATCTGGTCTGGCACAGTTTGAGTTCAGGGGGTCAGGTCCTGTCAGGGCACTTTTCTTCACAGTGATCTCCTGTGCTTTTCCCCTTTCTGTGTCAGAGGAGAGATTCCCTGGGACTCAATCTGTGTGTCCATGCATGACCCAGCAGCCAGGGAGAGCCTGGCTGGGAGGATCAGCCTGATGCTTTTTGGTTTGTTCTCATGTTTTTCCTGGCAGTTTTTTGTTAGTGCTCTGTATGGAAAATCCAACCATGCTGATGCCTACGGGGAAATCTTAGGTTAAAAGCTAGATTGTTAAAAAATATTTTAAAAATACTGTTAAATTGTATCATGGGAGTTCAGCTCAAAGCTTACTGAGGCTCACTGGAGGCACACCTACCTGTTTTTCAATAGTAATATGGTATTCACAGGTATTTCAACATCCAAAATCTATTCCAGAAATTTACCTAGATTAATTCTCTTCTTTAAGGAGGTCAGGGGAGAGGAAAACCAACTTCACAGTTCAGAAGAAGAAAGGTTCTAGCTAAAGCTTTTCTAGAAACAAGAATTCATCTGTAATGCCTTTTTTTCTCCCTCTCCAGTTTACCACGACATTTCTGTGAAATTTAAAAGGACAAAAATTCGCATGAAGAAACAAAACAAAGGTAATTAAAGGAGTTTAAAGCTGAAGTTTTAATAATTATTGTTGGTATTACTATTGACTGCTATTACTATTACTAACATTATTACTGGTATTTATTTGAGGAACTTGAACTTTTGTAGTGTCTAATCTGCCACGTTTTAAGTGTTGAAAATGATCATTTTTCTTTATGAATATCTAGTGTTGCTGGCATGGCTTTGCTCTTGCAAACCGGGGTTTGTCCCTTTGACACTGCTGGCAGCTGTCTCACTCCTCCCTAGTGTAATGCCTTCAGTTGTGAGCTACCAGGGTGTGGAGCCTGCTCCTGCTCCAGCCCCTGCTGGGTTTGTGCAGAGCTGTAAATCCTCACAGCCCTCCCACTCCAGGTCTCCCTTTCTTTACAGCCTTGGTGGTTGTGAGGTCAGTTTGATCTTCCTGGAAGTGGCACCTGAAGCTCATCATTAAGGGGGTGGGTTTTTTCTTTTCCTTGTCTCTTTGGGGTTGTGATTTTTTTTTTTCAGATCTGTGTCTGTATGTTTTGTTTCTGGTTTCCCCTTTCTCCCTCAGTTTCCTGACTGACAACTGCAATGAGATAACCTCACCAGAATAAACTTTCTGGCCCTTTCCTGCAGCTTTCCAGCCATTTAGAACCCAGGATGAATTTCTTTTCTGTATCCTTTAATCAGCAGCAAGACTGTCCTGCAGTTTTTGAAGATCACTAGAGCTAAGCCGTGTGGACTAAACCTCTCTGGAGCAAAAGCAGACTCTAAAAACCAGTAACTCCTCCATTAAAAGCTGGCAAATCCAAGAAACCATTTGCAATTCATGCCAGTGCAGTACAGTTGTGCATTGGAGCTGACACATTCTCCATCTCTGTGATGGAGATGGATGCAGAGACACACAAACCTCTGCTGTGTTTGTGGATTTTGGAATGTGTTTGTGTCTCCTTCATTCTGCCACTAAAATGATGACAAAGCAGAGCTTATTCCAATTGCTGGGTCAGGAAAAGGGAAGTGATGCCTCTGCGCAGCCCCTGGAGCCATTTTTAACTTGTAATGTGTTCTAACAAAAATAACAAAGAAGAGCTCTCAGTGCTCTCTCCCGAGTAAGTCGTGTGCTTACAAATAATCACCCAAAGCTCATTTATGTGGTTTTTATTTTCCCCCAGGGTATGGCCTGCATTGCCACCGAGCCATTATCACCATGTGCAGGTTAATTGGCATTAAGGACATGTATGCCAAGGTCACTGGGTCTAAAAACTTGATTAACCTCACCAGGGCTCTCTTCAGAGGCTTGACCCTGCAGGTGGGTGCACTCAGTGCCCCTCAGGTATGGGGACAGGAGGGGATGGGTGTTGTGATGATTTGTGGACAAACAGTTCATATTCCAGGCTTCAAATGAAGTCACCTTACCAACAGCAACAAAATCAGCAAAGGGGAGAATTCCTGGGCAGTTTTATGGAGGAACAGCTGTCACCTGTAAACATTTTACTCTGTAAAATCTGAGTGTTATCAAAATAGCACCTCGTAGGCAAGGGAGAGGTGTAGGTGAAAATAATGTTACTTTTGTATCTTTGTGTCAGCTGATGCCACCACCTGTCTGGGCACTAACAGGCACTTGGCTGTTGTCAGAGCAAAATTTATATCCACATAAAAACATACCAATGTTCCTGCTCTGTGCTAACATGCCAAAATGAGCAGGATGTGTCTTTCCAGGAGCAAGTTCCTCTGGGATGATGCTGTGAGGATAATTAGTCTCTCTGAGGTCTGGATAATCTGAATTTTTACCCAGTAAGGTCAGCCTGACAAGTCATTTCATTTACTCAACTGTTGTTGCAGGACACGAAAGAAAGGCTCCAAATATTTCAGAAGGCAAAGTGCATAGAAAAAAAGTTTTATTGTTTAATTTTGACTGCTTTTTATAAGGTGTTCTGATACAGACTTAGCATGGTTGGTGAATAGGAACAACACTTCTCTAATCTTACTGGTTTAATCAGATAAACAGCAAAACACCACCTAGGGAAAGATTGTTTTGAGGAAGGAAAGTTGTTTGCCAAGATTGTTTTGAGAAGAAGCTTCCTTGAGAAGTTTTTCCTTGGGAAAAAGCATTTGCTAGCAGGCTAAAATCTCTCAGACCCAGAAATATCAGCACCCACACACAACTGTTTATTAGGAAATTACTTTGGGGATTTTTCTCTCCCTGCCCCACATCCCACGTAGATTTTTGCCCTGAAGTGTGGCCACACTGTGCATCACTGCTTTGGTTTTGTTTTCCCTGTGCTGCTGCAGGAGACTCACCAGCAGCTGGCAGACCAGAAGAGACTCTACGTGGTGGAATTTCGGGAGGAGCAGGGCCCTCTGCCCATCGTGGTGGCCCTGCCCCAGGGCAGGGTCCGGGAGGAGCCTGAGCCCGAGCCCGACGTGCCAGACACAAAGCTGGAGTGGAGGGAAGTGAAGGAGGCCCAGGGAATGCTGAAATCCCCCTGGGCACATGTCAGGAGGGCAGCGTGCTGACAGCTCCTGGCACCAGCTCAGAGCCTGCCTCAGCACAGCCTGTCTGGCCTTGAGGAGCTCTCCTGTGCCATCCATGGCACTGCTGCCACCCAGGAGCTCTGTCTGCTTCCCCAGAACTCCCCTGAACGCTGTCGCAGTAGGAATGTTCAGGTGGGAGCACTCAGTGAGTGTCTTTGGCTCCAAGCATGCGTTTGGTCCACTCCAGAGGATGGTTTGTAATCAAGAGCTCCCACGTTTCTTTCACGAGCTCTTGGGGAACTGTTGGAAATACAAGATTGTGAAAGCAATAAAGGATCATCAGAGTGGGTTTAGTTTGGGTCTCTTTGGGTCCTTTTATTTATTTCTTTATCAAAATGCTGATGTGTAGGAGATGCTGGAGCAAGCAGCAGCAGTGGTTGATGTGTGCACCCTCTGCACCGTGTGTGTCACTGCTGAGACTCGGGGGTTAAATTCTGTGCCTGTCCTGGCATTTCCCCAAATGCCACATGATGCTTGGGCCACCTCTTCTGTTAGTGTGGGAGAGAACGCCTTAGAATTCCAGCCTGGGAATTTACATTGGGAGTTGTGATGTTAAAGACATTTAGGAGCAGTGTGTTGCACTGATTTCAATGCAGGTTTCTAAAGACAGCAGTTGTGTATATGCAGACAGGCAGCGTGAATTTAACTGAGTTTTATCTCACTCTTGCAATGAAAATTCTAATTCCAAGGCCATGCCTGCTGAGCAGTGGGATGAAGGGGTTTTTTTTTCCTGTTTTCCAGCTCAGAATAGGGTGTTCAGGTGTTGAGGTTGCAAAGTTTTTTCTCAGCAGCACATCAAGCTGCTGTTGGGGAATGAGTGCTGGCACTCAGCTGCCATCTCTGAGCTTAAGTCCCTGCATAAAATTAATCTTTTGTGGCTTTACTTTCCCACAGGAACAGGGTTAACTCTTCCTGTGGGAACAGTTTTATTAACAGCAAGAACAGCAATATTAACAGTATTTGTTCATATTAACATGAAGGTTTGTGTAGATGTTTTACCCAGCCCACAGAACTGGCTGTAAAATGAGGAATTCCTGCATATTCCATGGAGCTGGCCATAATTTTCTATTAAAACTCAAATTCCTCTCCTGCAGTCCAGGAGAAGATGGAAGTTCTCCTCACTCATTGCACTGCTGGAGGCAAGGTATCCAATATGCAAATATTTGGGGAACAGTTAACATGGTGGTTAAACCACTTAGTTAAGCAAGAGCAACCGAGATTACAATCTGGGCAGAGTTAATGAATATGTCTGCAATCTTGTTTTTAATAGGAGCTGAGGCTTTGCCTGCCTTCCAGTGCACAGATTGGCAGGTAATTGCTGCTCTCTAGAGCAGCTGCCTGCAGCTCTCCTTGTCCTGCTGAGGAGAAGAGCACAGATGAGAATTCCACTTACACAGCCAGATGAAACCTGGTGGTGAGTGCACAATAGGCCCAGTGTTTCAGCAGTGTGAATGGGATTTCTAAATGATGTGGGGGGGGAAAAAAAGGCTCACTTGTGGGTTTTTTTTAATGGGCTGCTCCACCCAAGTCCATGTGCAGGGGAATCCCAGCAATGGAGGGATCTGGGAATTCCTGAGCAAAGGGATGGAGCAGCCCCACATTCTGGGCCAGGCTGGGAGCAGCTCTGCAGGCAGCTCTGTGTTCAGCACTCTGCGAGGGCCAGCACTCCCACACCCTGGGGAGAGCCCTGGCAGTGTCCCACTGACCCCATGGAAGTGTCCCCAAGGGAAAAGGCTTTGTCCAGCAGAGCCACAGCAAATCCTCAGCTCAGTGCTGCCTTCAGAGCTCTCTGTGGGGGAGAGATGTGCTGCACACGTGGGCTGTAGGTCCTGGGAGATGCTCTGAGCTCTGGGCAGCATCTCTCCCTTCAGGAAGGGTTGAGGCTGTGCCATATCCCAGGGAATGTCAGTCTTCAGGGCTGTGTTAAGACAGGAAAGCCGGGCATGGTGAACCTCTTTGGTGGCATTTTTTCTGCAGCCACCCCTCCCTGTGTCCCTGCCCTGTGCTGGGGCCCTGTGCCAAACAGGGACACCCTTCACCCTGCTCAGCTGCAGGGGTTGAACCTGGGCTTCACAGCAGGAAGGGATCAGAGCTCCAGCTCCATTCTCTAGGAGTTCATTCCTGACCCCAGGAGGGGATCAGAGCTCCAGCTCCATTCTCTAGGAGTTCGTTCCTGACTTTCTGGTGAGGAGTCCCTTCCCTGTGCCCAGCCCTCCCCAGAGAGAAGCTTCTCTGGGCTGCTGCTGTGGGGGAGGCACTCAGCAAACAGCCTGGGTGGGGACAGAGAGACTGGTGCAGACTAGTGTGAACTGGTGTGGGGTGGGCAAGGGGAAAGCCAAGAGCAAAGCAGGGCAGAAGGAGTGGGACGTGGCTGTAAATGTGATGGCCACAAGGGCCAGGGATGTGAGGGGACAGGCAGCCCTGGTGGCTGCAGGAGGAAGAGAGCTAATCCAAGGCCCAGGGCAGGGCTGCAGGTCCCTTTGTCAACACATGCCAGCAGAAAGGCATCTTTGTGTTCCAGTGTCATGTCCAGGGGCATTGAGAGAAGCTGGGCAGCAACACCCTCACACACACCCTATGGTGATGGGATGGTGGAATTAGTTTCAACTAGTCTCAACAGGTGGATGTTGAACTTCAGAGCCATGTGCCATTGTCCAAAGTGGCTTTGAGTTCCCTCCCTTGCTCTGAAAAGGGATTTTCTCTTTTCCACCTCTGTTATAACCAGTTCCCTGTTGTCACAGTAACACAAGCGAAACGAGTCAGGCTGGTTTTCAGAGAGGAAAAAAAAAAACCAACCCACAAATATTTTCCCTAGTTTGCAATTAAAAACCGTCAAACCAAGCCCTTGGTCACAGGTCAAAAGTTTGCCTGGATGTGAAGCAACAAGAGGAGCCTCCAAGTCGACTTTTATTTCCTCCTTGTCCTCTAGTCCTTGTTACCCAGGAACTTCAGACTTAAAATGGAAGCAATTTTTGCTCCGCAAGCTGGAAGAGATAATTTGACAGCACTGTTTTTTAGGCACCTCTGACTTGTTGAAAGCGTCCCTTCCTGGGTCTGAACCCCATTCCAATTAATTCATTGTCATGGTTCAACCCCAGCTGGCACCTGAGCTGCACTCACTCAAACCCTGTGGAGCCACTGCCCTCTCAGGGTGCAGAGCTCCTGAGGCTGTGCCTAGGTGCAGCAAAGGGTAAAAAGAGCAGCAAAAATCACAAAAACCATTCTCAAAAATCACAAAAACTGTTCTCAAGATCGCAGCAACCCCATCTTTATTAGTGACACCGTGAGAGAGCAGCCATTCACCAAAAGCAGGAGTGGATTCTGATCACCCCAGGAATTCTCCTCCAGCCTTGCTGGGCCCCTTCCAGCTTGTGCTTTGTGGGGGGATCAAAGGCAGAGGTAATTCCTGGTGTGCCTCAGAATTCAGCAGCACCTTCAGGATCTGCAGAGATCCACACTGCTCCTGAGCTGAGTTAAATGTTGTCCCCATTGCTCAGGGCCAGTCAGAGAAGGCATTTTCAGAAACTGCATGGAAATATTCATTTGTGCAGCAGTTTTAGGGGGGGAAACAGACTTAAAAGGGCACACAGCAATTAAAATGACACAGTTGCACACATGTGCTCCTTGGTGCTTGTTCACTTTTCCCCGATACCACTAACAACCCTGGACACATAAAACATATTTTGGCCCTTTGAACCCAACTATATTATGTTTTTTAAAACTGGATGGCTTTTTTATTATTATATTGGCCCCAGCATCAAACTCTCCCCAGCCTGTAAGATACTGAAGGGAAAGAGATTGTGTGAGGATATTCCTTTCTCTGGCAGGTTCCTTGTCCTCATCACCAAGACCCCACATAAAAAGCTGCTTTGTTTGTAGGCTACAAATTAAACAACAAACCCCAACCCCAGCCTGGAGAAGGCAGTCGTCGTTCCTGGGCTCGTTCTCAGGATGATTTCCACCTCAGCAGCGAGAACACCTTGTGGATCACATAAAGCAGGGTGGCCACGAATGCAAACACCTGGGATGGAAGAACACAGCAGCCAGTCAATTTTGGTGCCACTCCAGCACTGAGCACACGCTTAGTGATGTGCCACAAGTCTGGGGACACCCGCATACAGGTGACGCTGCCGTGGTTTCTCCGTCCCCTCCCCAAATTGTTGGTGCAAGTCGGGATTTGCTCCTGAGGGCACTGCAGACCCAGGTGCTACTGTCCCCTGCCCTGCAGGCAGGCACTCACCACGGCAGCAATGTTCTCCCTGTACTCCTGGGCCAGCAGTGAAGACAGCTCGTGGAAGCTGTAGGTGGCATAGGCTTCCAGCACAGAGGCGCTGAGGTAGAACAGCGCTGCTACGTCGTGGCAGATGAAATCCTGGGGAACAAGGGTCACACAGTCACCTCCTGCTGCAGTTCTGGAAACTGAGGGTTTGGGGGCTCAGGGTGTAGTAACGTGTGTGGGGCAAGATGAAGGATTTGGGGGCCTCTTCGTGGGTTTGGGCAGTTTTCTGTAATTGGGTGATGGGGTCCGCATTGCCGACTTCAAGCAGTCTGTTATTTGGTTTAAAGTGAAAATAACTTAGGTGGCATTTCATAATTGGACAGATTGCCCTTGAAAAGACCTGGTAGAGGTAGAGGTACTCCATTTTACCTCATTTCTCTAACTTGCCTAGTTAGTGCTCACAGCTCATGGGCCTGTAAATAGATAAATAATAAATATCCAAGCCCAAACACATTTCCTGTGTATTAATCCCA
Source organism: Sylvia atricapilla (assembly GCF_009819655.1). Lineage (NCBI taxonomy): Eukaryota > Metazoa > Chordata > Aves > Passeriformes > Sylviidae > Sylvia > Sylvia atricapilla. The sequence goes on from NC_089142.1 coordinate 101,937,984, forward strand.
ACCTGGGGAGAGAAAAAGAAGCCAGACCTGTCCCAACCTCCCAGTGGGTGACACTGCCCATAGAACCACCCCCAGGCTGCAGTTTGGGGTGCAGCAGCAGCCCCCTGCCCTGCAGAGCCCTGGGCTGTGTCCCAGGCACGTACCAAGGTGACCCAGCAGCTGCCGCCGCCGCCGTGAGCCCCGCAGAGGTAGAGGCACAGCAGGGAGAAGGACATGACGAAGCAGAACACGGAGACAAACATCACCCAGCCCTGCAGCATGGAGTCTGGGACCTTGGAGGATGCCACCAGGATCCACACGAGGCCCCCAAAGATCTGCAAGTCAAAGTGGGGGGACAGGGTGAGTGTGTGGTAAAGTGGCTCATCCAGAGCAGAGGGAAAAGCCACACACGTCTCTGGCACTGCACATGGCAACAGCCCATGATTTCTTCTCAGCCTCCACTTTGAGCTGGGAGCATCTGCCACTGATCCTGACCCCAAAAAACTCCTCATTTTTGCTCTGCCTCCTGGTGCCCTTGCCACTCACAGCCTCCCTACACCCCCTGCTCAGGAGGCTGCTGCAGGCCCTGCTGAGGGCTGGTTTAATGAACAGGGAGGATGATGTAGGACAGGTGTGTTTGCTTCACACTCAGATCCCTGCCAGGAGCAGTGTGAAACCCTGCTCACCTCCACAAACAGCACAGACACCCTGCCCTCACAAAGGCCACGTGCAAATATCACTCTGAAAGGACAGAACAGCTGAGGAGAGGTTTGACTCTGGGTAGGGGAAATGAGCCTGAGGCTCCTAGCTCCTGCTTGGGAAACGAAAATTGAACTGCTGCTCCAGCTCTTTGGATCATCCATCATTGGCTACACCAGAGCTGCTGGTGTGGGAGCAGGTGAAACCTCAGCCAGCCTTGGGGTTTTCTGGTGGCACACAGGGACAACTGTGCCCAGGCTCCATCCCTTCACCAGCAGACTCCTGCACAAGAGGATGGGAGCAGGATGCTCAGTGTTGTGGGATGTCTGGAGTGCAAGAGGTGCCTTTGGACAGTTCTCAGTAGCTTTTCTGTGCCACAAATCAGCCCAGTTGTTCTCGGACCTGTGCAAAGTTTAGTCTGTGCAATATCGAGTGATAAGGAGCTCCACAGCTGAACCCACACTGTGCTGTAGTGGGGACTTATCCCTCACCACCAGGCAGTGTGGGACTCAGGCAAATGTCCAAAGGTAGGAGAGCCTTGCTGGCTCCAAAGCTCCAGCTTCTGATTTATGGTAACTCAGAAAATGTTATATCCTTTGTGTCACCCCCACAGCTGTAGGAGAGTTCATTGGTGTCATCATGCAAATTGACACATTACATCAATTATGTGGTTGAGATCCTGAGTGAAAATCAGGTTTCCAAAGTGCTGCTGTTCTGGTCCTTCTCGTAAAAACCAAAGGCTGACACTTGAACACTAATCCAGTCCTTTTAATCACTCATGTGCTGACAAAATGAGTCTGTTGCAGCTAAAAATCCTGGGGGGGGAAGCTATGGCTGCTCCATTAAAGTCAAGCACAGATTATGGTGAGATATGAGGCTGGGGAAAGGAGCACCACAGCCCAATTCCTACCACTGACCATCTCCCTTTCCTGCAGGCTGTGGTTACTCACCCGGAAAAGTCTGTTTGACGTGGTTTGATTATTGACTCTGGTTTTATGGTGAACACTCATAAAAAGTAAGGAAGAATTGAGAGGCTGTCAATAACTCACAGCAGGATGTGGACAGCAGTCTATGAAAAAAAATCTGTCCTTTAAATAGCTTTTACAAAGCAAACATACCTGCTTTCAGCTTGTTTCAGCTGCTCCACATAGATCTGGGTGTCCATATGTGCAGAAAGTTCTTCAAATTAAATAGATTACAAGGATTAAACTGAGCCTCACAAATTCAGAATAGTGGCTCTTCATCAGCCCATGCAAATGTGGCAATCATCTGAGCTACAGGTAGGATCATCTGAAAATTTCACAACTGCCTTAGCATTTAAAATGCCTATTTTATTTTGTTTTGTTACCATCTTGGTAGGCAACCTGAAATTCCACTGAGGAATGAGAAACTCTTTTTATCCCTGTGAATGCTGTGATTCAGGGCAGCCACCTCCTTTGTACACAGCAGAGGTCACACAGCTGCACAGCCCAGAGTCTTCCTGGAGATGGAGAAATCCAGTCCTGCAGCATTCCTACTTCCTGGGTGGCTCCTGGAAGCATTCCTTCGGGATGCACATTTCCAGATCTCACCCAAACCAAGGGACAGGGTGCTCATTTCAGCCCTGCCAAATCCCCTGGAGACAGGGATTGCCAACAAACACTTCAAGGGGAATAAGCTGGCTGAGGCCACCAGCAGGCTCAGCACCAGGACTAACACAGCTCAGTGGCAACTCAGAGGATGTCTGGGCAGCCAAAACCTCCACAGTCACTCAACATCCTCTGTGAGAAATAAAAAGGGCAGAAAATTCTCACAGCAGTGCAGATGTAGGCCTAAAGTTAAAAAGGTACCAGAATGAGGACATGGAAAAATAAAACTGTGTTTTTGTGCTGTGCAGAGTTAGGCCTTAGCAAGTAGAAAAATATGTTAAGCAAGATAATAGACAAGTTTAATAATAAAGCTCTGTGCTTTGTTTATAGAAGAGTATAAAAAGTTCCTGAACAGCAAAAGAATATGAAACAAGCACCTATTGTTAGATATAAGGTATAGGTGTAGTTTTAATGATCAGTTTATGCAGATGCCTGTGAGCTCTTAACAATTTGCAATAGACAGCCTTATAACACAGAGAATTCTGGCTGCTGTTGGCAAGACATGAGCTGTTGCCATCTTTCAGTTGTGTCGCCCTGCACTGAGGCTGATGTTGCAATAAAAGCTCGAGGAACATCTCCCAGCAGTCCTGTCCTGTTAGTTAGAAATGTTAGTATCCAACAGTCCTCCTTCACGTGGCTGCAGGACAGCTGGACCTCTCTCTCAGGCAGACCCCAGCTCTGCAGAGCGCTGAAGGAAAGCCTTTCTCTGCATCCTCCTCGCTACACTGTTCTCACCAGAGAAGGAAGAAAATGCTGGAAATCCCAGGGGTGTGGACCAAGCTGGGTGACAGAAAAGGGTTTGGTGCCAGATGACAAAGCTGAAGGTTTTAGCATGAAATAATCTGGATGCCATCCTACAACACTCGGCCAGAGCTTTCAATGCTGGACCAAAACGTACAAAAATTTGGAAAAAAAAGCCTCCCAAGCTCTTGAGAGGAGAGCGCGTTTGGGGAGTGGGGTAGAGGACACCAGGAAAAGGTTCAAGTTGAGACTTTGTATCCTATAACATGCGCAGAGCAAAGGCTTTTAGCCGTATGCGCCAGTCCCATTAAGATTACGATCTCGCCGTGCTCAGTGAAGTTACAGTGTGGAAAGAAGTTACAAGGTGTTTGCTCCCCCTTGGCTCAGGCACACGCCCCGGAGCAGCCGCTCCGCACCTGCGGCTTGGGAATGCGGCGATGGAGCCTCGGCCCCTGGGCTCTGCTGCTGCAAACAATTCCCTCGGCCGGCCCCGATCCCCTGCTCCAAGGCAGCAGCTCACAGCTCACCCTCTGCCTGTGCTGTCCGCCAAAACCACCGCCCTGTTCATTAACCGGCTCCCTTTGGCAACCTGCTTTAAACCCACCAGCAACCCAGCCGAGCTTTCAGCAGGAAATCACAATGTTTTCCAAAGGCACCCCGAAAATCCCACCACAGACTAAAGGAGAGCTTCAGAGCCTCACAGCTCTGTTATTTTCTCCGAGGATGAGCTGCCTCCAGCTCCTCGTGGGTCCTGAGCCACGACTTTGGGGACAGGTGTCACCCCGCAGACACCTGCAGCATAACCCGAGTGCCCGAGCAGCAGGCACGGCCCTCCCCAAAGGACAGGTCAGCACTCACCATTTCAGGGATGAAGAGCACATCTGGGAAGGTGGTCAGGACGGCCAGGCCGCTGGGCAAAGTGCTGGTGGAGGTTGAGGAGGACATTGGAAGCCTCTGGCACGGCGATTTTGGGCCACTCTGCTCCTCAGTGCTGAACGCAGCCTCCTCACCTCTCCCTCTTCTCTCTTCCTCCTTTCCTCCCCTTCCTGCTCTCCTTTCCTCCTCCTTTTCTCCCCTTCCCGTTCTGCTCTCTTTCCTCCCTGCTGACAGCTGAGGACAGCTGTGAGTGGCACAGGTGTGGCCAAACCCTGTGACCTGCAGTCACATGGGAGGTGTCCGGGAGCTGCAGGGGCAGCCCCGGGGCGGTGGCAGCAGGGCCCGGCTGTCCCCTGAGCGAACCGGGCAGGGCTCAGTGACACCGGGGTGACACCTGTGCCCATCCACCGGGACAGCTTCACATCCCCTTTTCACTGCACAGTAAGCCAGCACAGCCGAGCTGGTCACAGCAGAGGACACCAGGGTGTGACATGTGCCCACAGACACCCAGCTGAGGTGTCAATCAAACTGCAGGGCAAACCACCTCCATCATCTCGGGAGGAGATTGGAAATGCCAAGGGAACACAAATGACCTGAAACTATGAGACTTCCCAAGCAGTTTCACCTCCGTTTTTTTTTTGTTTGCTTGGTTTTTTTTTTTTTTTTTTGTCTGTAGTCCATGGGAGCAAGTCATTCCCTTTCTTCTTCATATGGATTCATCAAATTTTCTTCATTCACTCCCTGTCAACACATTTGAACACACAGCAAAAACCTAAGAACCCCAGAAGCTGAGGCCAAAAAGTGCAAAAGTGCAAAACCTCTTCATACTGCAAAAGACCACACCCGGTTTTCCCAGTGTAACTCCTTTAGATGCCTGAAGATCCTTCCCTTGAGGGGAAACATCCCTCAGGGACACCTCTGGAGGCTGAGTGAGAGACTTGCCCATGGTCAGTGCCATGGCTAACATCAATCTCTATTTGATAGTTATTAAGCTAGCTGTATTATTGGTGCAATATATAAAGCACTGTATGAGAAGCCTCACTGTGTAGAAAACAATTCTGATCAGATTGTCATTTGTCATTTTGAATTTTTGTCCTTTTACATGTTCATCTAATCACTATCATTGTCAATGTAAACGAAACAGTCATTTCTTCTTCCTTGTCCTTGTCAGGTGCTGAAAGAAAAGAATGACATGACAGGGTTCCCTGGGGAGGTATAAACCACTAAGAGCTTTCTATTCTGGAAAGGTCTCTCTGAAAGACATCCCTGGACATACACAGTTTTGGGGCTGGTATCCAAATACAATGTCCAAAATCCAGAAAGAGGATGAGGATGCCTCTGTTTGCTAAGGAAAGCACCTCACCCCATGGGTGGTGGTGCAGGAGATGCAGCCCTGAGGAGGCACAAACCAGCAACAGCTCTTTGGAGAGAATTTCTGTGTTAGAGCAGTCCCTGGTGGATGTGTTCCACACTGGAGGCAGCATCCAAATTTTGGTGCAGGGCTCCTGGGAGGAGTGGATTTGCTCCCACACAGGAGCATGAAAGAGAACAAGTGCTGGCCTTTACCTCCCCTGGGGAGCCTCTAATCTGCACCAGGAACACTGGGCAGAGCTGCTTGCCTTCCAAAATGAATGTATTTCTTTTTGTCCTGGCACATTTTGCCAGGACTTTTTGTCCTGACACTTTTGACTTCCAATCTGCCCTTTGGGTTTCAGAGGCAGCATGACAGTACATTTAATTGTCTAGTAAGTACACAGGGATATAGGTTGGATTTCTGAATGCTGACAGTGGGAAGGTAAAAGCCAACACCTTTTATGTCCTGGCACCTTTATTGGGAGCAGGTGGAAGAGGGCTTCAGGTTTGGACCCTAAGGAAGGGAAAGTGAATTACCTCAGTCCAGTTTACACAAGAAAGGTGTAGTCCAGCACTGGCTCTTTTATCCAGGACCTTCTCTGTGGGAGCAGCTGAGGGAGGTTTTTAATTTTGGACATAGATTCTGTGAGAAAATCTGAGGGCACACACAGTGAAAAGAAAGAGCAAAGAGCTGCATGTGGTGCAGTTTACAGGCTGGAAGAGGAAGGCCAGGGCTGGCTTTTTTTTTTTTTTTTTCTAAGAACTGTATGGAAACAGTTATTGGCTGTTCAAAGCTTGGAAGCTGGGTTCTGGGACATTGATATGATGGATGCAGCTGAGAAGGAAAAGTGGGATGTAATTCCAGGAGTGTGAGACAAATGTGGAGCCAGCAAGAGTTTCCTCAGCCAGGATTTTTGCTGCCTGTTCACACTTAAGGTACAAGATCTATGTGACAGAAAAGAAGTGAAGACCCAGTTATCTGGAGAAATTCTGGAGGTAGGATCCAAACTTCCCAGGTGGAAAGTTGCTACTGCATATTGTAACACACCAGCTCCGTCATGCCCAGCTCCATCCACACATGGATACGTAAATATACAAAGGGAAAGGAATAGTTTCCACAGTCAATGGCTGTCCTGTGGCTGTATTAAATGGATTTAGTAAATGACTGAGTCCTGTCCATCCCAGATGTCTTCCAGGGCAGCAGAGCTGGTGTGCTGCTGGCTGGAGCAGTCCACACTCACTGTCCATGGTAGTTATGGCACACAGTGGGAGTGTCATTCAGCAACCAATAAATACTGTAGATGTAGAGCCCTGTCTTTGAGTAGGCCAAAAGGAAACGTTCCAAAAATCAAGAGAGGAATTCTGTCTTCCCTACTACAGCTCACGCAGCTCTGGATTAAAAGTCTGTAGGTATCCGTTGGCTGGAGCAGAGCCATCTCTGCCCTGGCCCACACTGCTCTCCAACAAACACTCCAAAGCTTCCCCTGCCAGATCCCAAATTCCTGCTCTTTGCTTCCCTCCTGTCCCATCTGCAATGCCAGTGGCTGTGGCACAACAGCTGCTCAGCTGGGCCAAGCTGTGAGCTCAGCTCCAAGAACTGGCACAGCAGGAGAGCTGGTGAAGCCCCTCAGGTTTGGAGGGAGCTGCTGACACAACTCGCTCAGTAAAAAGGGAGTCAGCAAGAAAACACCAACATTAACACTGCTCAAAACTGTCCTGGAAGATCATCACAGTGGGTGGCTTTATTTCCACCCCCACTCCCCTCAAACAGAACAGCAAGTGCTCCCTGAGCACTGAAGGCTGGGAAATAAGATTTGAAAGGTGCCTAAGCTCTCCTGAGCATCTCACTGGGGTTATTCTGACAGGGAGCTTCCCACAGCACAGCTTTGAAACCCCCTTTGCACAGCACATCTCTGTGGTTGTGCTGCCCAGCTTCCACAAGCAGTGACACAAGCTCTGCTAGGAGCTGAGTGTCAGTTGGCAAAGCCCTCAAGACTTGGCAAAAGGATCCCACAGGGTACAAAAAATGAGGGAAAAAATAAGAAAAATAAAGTTTAAGGATTAATCACATAGGTGAGGAATGTACCAAGTAACAGCCACAGGTCCCTGATGCCAAGATTCTGGCTCAGTGCCCCCTCCCCTTCTCAAAAACACAGCTCACACACTTGCAGTTTTGTTTAGGGTTTCTGCATTTTTGTTTGGGTTTTTTTTTTTAATAAAAGAAGGCTTCCAGATACCTAATCACTATTGTGCTGTTTGTGCAGGACAAACAAACTTTAAATACTAAAATGCACAAGTCAAAACAAGCTGTTTCAAACTGCTCAGCAGTGCAGGCTCAAGCACTTATTTGCAATGGCTTTACTCTTTGTACAATCGGTTCTATATGTAGCAATGACTGAATATAAAGAATATAGTACATACTATTGGTTTCATTGTCAATTTACAAGAGAAAAAAATAAATATTTTCCATTCTTATTATACATTAACACTTCAGTAGAAAGTTACAGCTGTTGTGTTGGCATGACCTGCAACAGGAGAAGAGGAGGAGAAGGGACATGCATACTTATCTATTAAGAACTCTAAACTATGACTTTGTAATAAATTACAGAGGATAGATACCAGCCAACAGAATACTGATTATCTGGATTCAGTACATTTGGGATTCTTGCTCCATGGTAAAAGCTGAAAATCCTGTAAAATACAAAAGCCAGTAGCTTGCATTATGTAAGTAAGACAAACCACGTGTGGTGTAGCCTCTTCTCCAAATGTTTGTGACAAACAGGCTCGTGGTTTCTCAGGCAAAGGAGATTAAGTTGTTGAGCTGGTCCTTGCACCCTTCACACATAACTAGCACCATAAAGATGCAAGGACCTCAGCAAACACCTAAATTTCATGCTTAATAGATAAAGCATGCATTTTTGTAGAGTTTGTGCAAGGTACATACTCTGTTCATTAAGGTTACTGTGTAAGAAGATTCTCCACCACTGAAGATGTTACTGTAATTCTGTAATGTTAAGATTATTAGCAACGTTTTTAAACGTCAAGCAGGCTTGTGTGAGATTAAAGAAAAACCTGTGCTCATGGTTCCCCCCTGATTGCTGTGCACTGTACCACTGAACTGAGAGCTGAGGAAACAAAGGCAGCAGCCTGAATGTCCAATGAAGTGGAGGAAAATGAGCTGCAGTTTGCTAAAAAAAATAAATATTTTAAAATGGCACGAAGCTTTGTACAGGAGGATCTACCAGTGCAAATACATATACATGAGGTACCAATTCGTTCAGATCTTTTTATAGGCCAGGTCTATTTATATGTACCATAAAATCACTCTCAATTTCCTGCTGTCAGATAAATGCTACAGCTTGTCAGCCTGTAAGTAAAATCAAAATCAAACAAATCTTCAGCACATTCCATATCAGATTATTGTAATTTCTCTACAGTTTCGTTTCTGAGCTTTCACTACTGAGACTGTTTAATCGATTTTGGTTTTTTTAAAAAGCCCTAGCGATAATTTTCTTTTTCAAGATTTGAGATTACTTGAGGAAGAAGTTAAAACTGTATATTTAAATTGGAACAGTAACTATAACTGGCTGAGTATTTTAACATTGTTTGAAATTTTACTAAGAACTGTTAGGAAGGAGGAACACAGTTATTGCTATTTGAAGACTTAAAATTAAAACAAACCAACCTGAAAGCTTAGACAGAACTATTCCAATGGTGAAAATCCTATAGATACAAAACAGTATTCTACCTAAAATTAGTCCTTTTGCATCTCAACACTCTTCAAGTTATCTATAGCTTTCTCATCCAGGTAACTCTGATGGCATTTGAAGTGGCTAACTGAGGGACACACACAGCTTTTCAACTCTGGCAGTTCGTTCTTGAGACGTTCCAGCTGCTCCACCTGGAATATATTTGGTTGTTCAGGATTTGAGTCGTATATCCTGAATAAAAGAGAAAAGAAAAAACACTGATCAGTCTAAACTAGCAGTGCACAGAAATGGAAACCAGATGAAGCACCTGGGATTTTTTCCTTACCAGAACAAAATTAGGTCCCAGAGACAGTTTGTTTGGGGGTTAGTACCCTGAGTTTTGCTGCTCATGTCACAATATAAAATGGTATTCCCTTTACACAGACTAGTTAGTGTTTCAGCGGATACACTAAAAATCTACTCACTTAATGTCCTGACAAATGTGGTTTTACAAGTGGCACAAAGCAGTGAAACAAGAGCAGAGTTGCAAGGTTCAAAGGAATAAGGAATTTTGGAGCCCTGAGATTATCTGAACAGACTTTGATATACTGCTTGCACATAATACTGCATGGAGTGCATACTTACTGTTTCAAGAAGTATTTCACCTCCCCCCAGTTCAGAACCTTTTCTTTTCTAAATTAGCATAATTAGCACAATATTAAGTGAAGAGTGAAAAATAGAAAATCTGACCTCTCTCCACACCTAATGCAAATTAACCATCCACACTACTTTCAACAGTCTATCCTCTCTACACTTTCTTCTTTTCACACATGTAAACAAAGCTGCAGGACTTGAGGTGTCAGCATCACACCAGATTGTTCAAAGCACATTTTGAGTGACAGTGTAAGCACTGAGCAAACTCAAACACTACTCTGGTGCAATTCATTACAAAGAAAAAGCATTGGTGCTCCTGTAACCTAACACGGGTACAGCACCTATTGCAACAAGGATATACCTTGATTTCTCAACATTTATTTGTAATATCAGCATGTTTATATCCAAAATTTGAATCCTGGCACCAACTGCTCTCACTTTTAGCTGTTGCACATACACAGTTCCAGGTATTGCAGATCTCCAGGTTTATCTCCTTCAAATGAAAACTTCTGCAAGAAATGACCATGGCCTCTGCCTTGGTCTTTAAAAATGTTCATACTTCACTTAATGATTCCTCCAAGAGAGTCGTTTGCTTTTATTTCATCATCTTTTGTCTCTCACACATTTTCAAGTTATGCCCAGAAGGAAGCAATGCCACTAACAAAACAATGTAGTGCTGATGTGAGAGAGTGCAAAGTGCCCTTTTCACTTGACAAGGCAACTTGCGAATTGCTGGTGACACCAAAACCAACAGGCAGCTCCAAGATGGGTACAATAATGGGACTCGAGTGAGGAAACACTTCCACAGAAATATTCGTATGGATCACAGTCAGATAAAGGATAAATTCTCCAAGAAGTGAGGATAGATGCTGTCCAGTCTGATGAAATTCAAACAGAAGGCACAGCATTTAAATTACTTGCACAGCACTTATAATCCAATACAGGCCTAAGATATGACCCAAATCTGCCCAATGGAAGTTTTCTGCAAAATAACAGCTCCAGTACTTCTCTAATTATTTCCAACTCACTGTAAAGGTAAGGAATAAAGTCTCATCTCCCTATCCTACATTCTACAACAGGACAATTATTTGGAAGTAACTAGGCACCAAATCTGCCCAATGGAAGCTTTCTGCAAAATAACAGCTCTACCTTCTTTCTTTCCTTCCTTCCTTCCTGTGCTTTCTTCAGCGACACCTTATGAATTCTCCTGGAGTTCCAGACAAAACAATGAAACTTGAGGATAGTTTTCTATATAAAATACACACAAGGAACTAAGAATCTCCAGCCCTTCCCATCAGCTAGACACTAGAACAGCAAAAGCATGATTCTTCTAAGCCCCTTGTTCCTAGGACATGGCTAAGCCTGTTTCTAAGCAGCTTCTGGCTCAAGTATTTTATTACTAGTTCTTTACTACAAATATAAACTCTTTAATTCCTGCTCCATTCTAAATTACTTCAATTGAGATTCTGGATGAATTCAACCCTCCAAGCTCCTTTCAAGCTGCCCACTAGACCCAGCTCACTCCAATGTGTGCATAGTTTCTTTTAAACCAAAGGCAGAGAAGACAACTCAAAGCAAAACTTCAGAATTTCCTGGCCCTATTTTTTATTTGGGTCCACAGAAGTACACCATCAACAGAGCTCCAGTACTTCTCTAATTATTTCCAACTCACTGTAAAGATAAGGAATAAATTCTCATCTCCTTATCCTCCATTCTACAAGAGGACAATTATTTGGAAGTAACTAGCCACCAAAGCTTCTCCATTAATAAGCAAGTCCTTTAAACATTACTTTTTCAAGCAAGCACGTTCTACAAAAGACTTGCAGGGCATTGCAGGGCTCCGCAGTGGGTGTAAAACTGATGTGTTTGGCTCCTGAAGGGTGTTTTGCAACCTCTGAAAACACATACAAGACAAGAGGCAGCAGCACTGAAATAGTGCTTTCACGCTCATGTTTTTAAATAAAGCTTTTCACTTTTCTTATTCACAAAATAGGGAAGACTTAAACTTGTCATTGCATAACATATTCATTTAATCACTGAGTAGATTATAAACCAACTTATACTACACTTCCTCCACATATCCATGCTGTTATTTAGTAACATGCAGTTTCAGGCAAACAGGGCAGCCCAGGTTTCAGCAGTCTTCTGCTTCTGAGAAGTGTTTAAAATGCTTTTGATTTGGTTGCCAGCTGAATTTGTGAAAATGTTGGGAAGTTACCAATACCAGTCAAGCACAGCTTTTGCCTGCAAATGCAACATGCAGCCTGTGGAACTGTGGTGTTCAGACAAAGCTCTCAGCATCCATGTTTGGGAAATACTGATTTAGTATTTTTATGCACTTCTGTGTATTGCTCAACAAACAAAACTCATATCAAGTAAAGTGAATGGGAAAAGATGATGCAATTGTAAGCCAGCACTCACCCCTCTCCACATTGGTATTTAATACACGGCCAGCAGGTTTAAAAAGACAAGGCTGCATTGTTCTTAGAGCTAAGTATATTCAAATACAGAAATATTTTCTGGACTGTTTACAAAGCCTATCCAGGAGAAAAACACCAGATCAATCACTTCAGAAATCCTGCTCTCAGAATCAACATTTTAACTGAGCCAGAGAATTTCACAAGAGGTTGAAAATTTCTTCTCTTATTAAGATCTAAACATCAGACAAATAAAGCATTTTAAGGATGAGAGTTCTGTGCAGACAGAAGATACCCAGTCATGCACAGGACGTACTTTCCTGTTTAATAACCCAAATAAAAGCCTGAAGGCAGACGTGGCACCTTTCAGTAGAGGCTGCCCTTTTAATTCAAGTAATTTGGTTAAACACTGAGATGGATAGTAGTTGAACATAAAAATATAGGAGAATACCATCCCAGCATCCCAGAACACCTGTTTGGATTAATGATTTGGGTGTATGTAATAACCTGCAGCCCAAGTGGAGAAAGGCCTGGATGGGGGGAAGGAGTGCACTTGTGTTCTTTTCTCTGCCCCACTGAGATCAGCCTTTTCAGATTCTTAGCATTTGTAAGCTTCCCAGATTTAGTCTTGCGGTTTTTCTCCATGCAAAGCAAAGCCAGACCCCCCTACCTGCTTTTTTTTTTTTTGCCCAGTGCTTGGTATCACCAACTTTTGGTATTCAGGACACAGTTTTTCTGCCATCTTCACAAGTGGTTACAGTGTTTTGGTCAATTCTACATGGATGATTAAAGTTTGGAAAAAAAGATCTTACAGAAATAATCTCCATGCACACAGGTCATAATCTCAGAAATAACTGTGGCACAAAGTAACTCAGTGCCACATACAAGCAGCTTAAAATTCACTGAAATTCCTCTATTCACTTCCTAGATTATTCAGGTAATTAGCACTTAACATGGTGTAAGCAAAGATCTAGTAAAGAGCAACACAATATACCATATTTGACAAGTATCTGGACTTGGCCAGAAAGATCCAGAGAACAAAAATTCTGCAGAAACCATGGAAGAAGCATCATCTCAGTTCAGCCCTGGAAATATTCTGGAATTTGAGGACACAACAAAAGCATGGCTTTACACTAAACCAATTACTGCAGTCCCTACTTATTTCTAGACCCTGGAACAGTCATGTACATCTCTCTCTCTCAAGTTCTGCCTTTTAACTTTAGTTTTACATTTATTTCTAAACTCCAAACAGCATAGAATATGGATGCTGACACCATACCTATTTAAATTCTTAATATCAACTTCAAGCCTCAAATGATCTGAAATTATCTGATCACTCTTTAGCCAGCAGCTCCAGCTGTGAGTGGAAACGTTTGCTGCCAGATTTTACATTCCTGCATTCCAGGATCTGCAGGTGCCACCTGCATTTCAAAATGTCCACTTTGAGACTTCTGATGCAACTTTCACAAAGTGTCACATCCTGAACCTGTATTAAGATTGAATTCCATTTTATTCACAGAATTAGTAAAACTTGAAAAGTAACAAAGAATTGCAAAGGAACATTTCATTGTTTGTTTTGGCCTAGAGAAAAATAAAAAGGGAAATTACATTTAGAAATTACACTTGACAAGCCTGCAATGACAGGTTTGGAGTTAATACTAATATTGGTATTCCTCTCCAAAAAATGGGAAGTTGAAGTGGAAGTGACAGAGGAGGCAGGCAAGTGAGAGGAGAGATGAACACTATTAGGAATCCAGATGATCTAAACAGTGAAAGAAAGATAAGAAATTTCTGTTCAGTTAAATCCACAAGGGAATTCAGCCTTCCAAGGAATTGGCTGGTGATCAAAAAGTGAAGTAAAAGCTGTTCTACTGTCCTACCACAACTTAAAACACTCCAAACAGTACAACAGGACACATAAGGTGACATGCAGCTGACTTGCAGCCTCGACATAAATGCCACAACATTCAAGTCGTGTGGAGAATCTAAAGCAATAAAAGCAACATGAAGTCAGAAATGAGGCTGTCACCTGCCCCACTGTTTTACCACAGTGGTGATTGTCTCCTGTACAAGGAATAACTAACAACTCTGGAAGACTGCATTAGCAGACATGAGATGAAGAGACATTTTACCAACACCTTATGCAGCAGTGTTTGATGAAAACAGCCCACCAATAATGGATCCCTTTAACCTATGCATACCACAGAATAAAATCTCATTACCCTGTGATTGCACACCATGTAGTTAGAGGATTGTTTCACCTGCTTTCCAGTGCAGAGGTATTTTTATTGACTGAAGGGGGTCTCAATCCTGAGCTGTGGCAGCAAACAGGACTTAGGTGCCCGTGTCTCCTGTCTGAAGCTGATCTCCTGGGTAAAAACCTAATTATTCTTTTTTTTAATGCCAATGAATAAGAGACATTCTCCTTGCACAACACAAGAAGTGACACCCCTGGAAAACCAGAGAAGCAATGGAGCCACCACCCTGGAAGGACCCTCAGCAGTCAACAACAGATTGAAGAGAGTTAATTATATTTTTTTACACTAAAGGCCTAGAGCAAATATATTTGATTTCTTGCCCCTAGATATGATTAAACTGACTTTCAGTTTTTACTTTATAAAACAGAGCCTTTGACAACTATTGATCCTCCTTCCTTTGCTTTTTTTTTTTTTCGTTTGTTCGTTTTGGGGGTTTTTTTAGGTAAAACAATATACAAAGACAATACTCTTGCTAAAGCAGAAGGTTTGAAAACCTTCTGTAATTTCAAAGTTCAGTGACACTTAATGTTTTCCCAATTACTTCCTTATCTATCAGAAATTTTAGTTTAAGAAAGCTTTTCAAATTAAATTTCATCTCACAATAATGATTTTCTCATCTTCAAAGACAAAAGATCTAAAACTTTGGGGTTTTGTAATCAACCAAATAACACAACACCACTTTTGTTCAAATATTTAACACAATATTCTGACGTCTCTACCTGAATTTTTGCATGTAACATCTGCTTCCTGAAATGAATAATTTGGCAGTTTGCCCTGGAGTCACTCCAAGCTAATTTTAATAGGAAAAAAATGTGAATTCACAGCTTTGAAGCACAACAGAATGTTGTGTTAACTATTTCCACAGCTTAATGTAGAATGCTGAAACTTCCAGTCAAACAACTAAGTAACATTTTCCTCACTGTATCATGTACATAACGTAAAAATTACTATCATGAATATCAGTAGCACTTTAAATGTGTATGCCATGCACTAGTTCTTTAAAGAATCAAATTACATTTACATTAATCTCAGGAAAAACAGAAGTTATTTTGCTTCATATCTACAACTGAAAGAGTGGGAACTGATCTGGGTTTATGGAGTCCCTGTACTTTCTGTACCCAGACCACCAAGGAGCACCATGAAATTTCACTAGAATCAATTTACAACAGTTTCTTAGCCTGATGATAGTGGTGACTATGATTATTATTTTTAAAAGCCACAACTAATTACCTGTCATATATTAACCCATGAACACCATATTCTTTCAACCTCTTCCTGTTATCTGGGTCATTTGCATCATCACCCCACGAAAAAATAACCAGGCCTTTGGAGATGGCCCGTGTAATAAAGGCTGGATTCCTCAGCAGGTCTTCAGAGTGCACATTAATTCCCTGAAATACAGAAGACTCCAATTAAAATCCATGTTTCTGAAACATTTACATCAGCTTTTTTCATCTTTTGACACTGACAGCTCCTTACCATTTCATCCGTAATAATAAAAAATTGTTCAGTACAATTGGGGAGTTTATTTATAGCGTTATTTTAAAAACATTGTCTTAAAAAACATTTGGAACAAGGGAAGGGACTTTCTTTGGTAATTACCCAATATTAGTGTATGCCTTTTGTGAAGTTAGTTGTAATTTAAAGCATTAGTGTCAAAAATGTCAGATTTCAAACAAGCAGTAATAAATTAGTTTGATTTTGAACCTATCAGCTTACCAGCAAGTTTTCAAACTGTGCAAAGTTAATGGCAATTGGAGTTGTGCGAGATCTGAGATCCATAAGCTCTGGATAGAGCTGAGATTCCCCTTGGGTGAGAAATAACACAGGGTACTTGTTTTGCTTATGCCGGATCCTGTCAGGAAAAAAATGCACAAGTAGCAAATGAAAAAATAAAAAGTGAAAAAATAAAAATTAGATCTCACTGTTTTGAGGGAAATTCCTCTCTTTCCTGTATGTTCTTCTAGTTTTCTAGCTGGTGCAAGATGTTTAACATCAAACTGTGTGACAAACTGCTCAAATGACTCCTTTTGCCATTGCAGGAGATTATTTATTCCACACAGGTTAAGGGAAGACAGGCTTGATGTTGAACTCTGCCTCACACCCTCAAAATGCTCATATATATAATCTCCAAAGGCCATTTAATTCTGTAATTTGCTTCTCAAATGCACAGATTGATGGTAATCATTTAGATCTATGATATAAATATGGTTAATATAGAGTCCCTAACCTTACTAAAGTATTTTTCAAGTTGGATGCTGTAACAAGATGATTTGTTCCTAATTAGGCTTGCACATCCCTCAACTATGACTGAAAAGACTTTGGGATACCAGAAGAAACCTTAACCTTTTTTGTTGTGCTAAGAAAGAGTGAAGCATCCAGAAGAAAGGCACTTGACAAAAACATCCACCATGACTTTGTTCTCCTGTTTATTTTTGGCTCATTTCAGATGGCAAAGTGGTCTCAGTTGAGTTCCCAACTATTCTGGCACTCAAATTTTATGTCTAAGCAAAACACCTGTTATTTCCTGGTGTGTATTTTTAAATACAACAAAAATTTTACCAAATAAAAATCAATTTCAAAAACAAAGTACATTATTTCTCTCTTCTTAACTTACATTGTACAAATATCTGCATGAAAAGAAGAAAACACAATTCTTCTTTCTCCAGCATTTATCAAAACAGTTTTCAGAATGATATCTAGAAAAAGGTTCATATCAAAGTAAGTTGACAAGTTGCCATCCCATTGTCCATCCTAGAAAAAGAAACCAGAAGTTGGAGTCACTTAAATGAATAGTTACTAAAATTATTTTAACCAGCAAAGGTCTCTGAGTCAACCTGAGCAAAGGGAGAATTCAGCTGGCCAGTCTGAGCACAGAATCAATCCTTCAGTCTGTTAAATGCTGGTTACAGCTCTCCAGGACTGACAGCCTGAGAGGTGCAGCTGAATTCTCACAGCAATAAAACCCACTGCAAAATTCTGTCTCCCCATGCAAGGAATGCATTCCTAGGAAGCCAATTATAGCTTCAAAACCACAAAGGAATCCCCTGAAGCCCAGGAATTGTATCAGCTACTCTCTGCTGTTATTTCTAGCACACTGACTCCCACCTAGCACTCTCCTCAGCTTCCTTCCCCCACTCCAGCCTTTCCAACCATTTCCCTCTGCACTGAGGGCTGCACAATCCAGCTGCTGCTGACTAGAAGGAAGCAGCTGCTTGCATTGCTGCACCATGGTGTAGTTGCTTCTGCACTGGGCCAGGAGAGGTTGAATTGCATTTTCCTGCCTGCCCTGCTGTGATCTGTTGACTTCAAAAAGAGCCTGCAACCAAAAGCAGTCTGAGCTGCATTACGAACTCCATCCTATAAGTATTTTTTTATCATTTAAAAAGTTTGTTCATTTGTTGGAGTGGCGCTACTATACCCCAGTTTAAGAATAATGCATTATTAAAGAAACAAAAGGCACAGAATCCCACAAAAATTATGCCTTTGCAGCTCATAAATTGTCACATCAAATGACAAGCTTTAGCCATGAGAGTATTCAAGAATCAAAGTAGATCACATGAATGTTTACTCACCCTTTGTTGGGAGATCCATTTTACTTCTATGTTGAACCCAACATCTTTAGAAACAGACTCTAGGACCTGAAAAACATTTCACTATGAAGAGACCCCACAGCAAAGGAGGACAACAAAGCACACTATGAAGGCAATTGTTGGGAGAATACATTGGAATTTAATGTTAATGGTGTCTAACAGAATTAAAATCCCTAGATGTTTAACATTTTATACAACACACATATACAGCCTTTCCTACTCCAATTTAAAACTAATGAATACATAAAAGTGGATAAAATCTTAAGGACAAGATTTCGACATGGCACAAATGTGAGTCAATTCACCTTAATACAGGTAGGAAATGCCCCATTTGTAGTCCTAAAAAAATGGATTTTCTTTCTCCAAGAAGTTCTTTTGAATGCAAAAAGCATCATAAATATGAAATCCAGGAGCTTGCCCTTACGATGACAAAAGTTCTTTCAAGTGAAATTCTTGTAAAGAATTATTTGCAAGGTGATTTCAAAAGGTGGAGCTCACACACACCAGTCCTAAATGGGAACACACTGGAAATTCACTCAACATTTCTCAGTGTCTGGCTCTGAGAAATGGCCAAGACACTGCGAGGAACTGCCAAAGGCCAGGTGGGGTTTCTTTCAAAATTAGAAACAACTGTCAGTGCATTGTAACAGGCAATGCCCAGATGTTAAACAGCTCTAAAACTGAGAGCACCCTGAGCTACACTGCTTGGCCTCCTGAATTCAGAAGCTTGAAATACACAACACAGACTGGTACCTGTAAGCAATGAAAACTCTCCAGTGTGAAACAATAAAACCCCTGTTCTCAGTTCCAGTATTGATAGCAGAGGCCTAAACCCAAAAATCAGTATCCCTTGCTACGTGTGCAAAGCTGAAAGTAAAATACAGGTTTTTCCCCAATCATCTTGCTCATATTCATCACTTACTCTTTGCAGGGAAGGAAATGGCTGAGTCTCAAAAGCAGAGTTCTCTTCCTCTTTAAAAGATGCTGGAAAGAAATATGAAATATTGAATTAAAACAAACAGAAGAATAATCCCATTAATGACAGCAAAAAAGACTGGCTCAAAATTATAATGCCTTTAGGAGTGAACAATGCAATCAGGTCTCCCTTTTGATCAGCTCCACCTTCTCCACTAACACTGACATACTCCCATGATGGTGTTGGCAATTCCTGGCTTGGAATTTAAAACCTTGCCACAATATGTATCAGAACGGCTTCTCCCATCCCTCATCACTTCACTCAGTGAATTACATCCACAATAAGCCTTGGCTATCCAGCCTTATTTGTCTTATTTTATTTTACCTTTTCTTATACAGGTAGTGTGTGTGAGACAATTTACTGTCCCTACAAAGGGGATAATTAAGGCCAAAAATTTACAGCACTGATAAGACATCCTACAGCAGTTACCAAAGTTCTTGTCAGCAGTTCTGAAGAGCTGAAGGCACAGTTGGAGAAGCATAAGATTGAAACATTAGTGGCAATTTTGTTGTGATTATTCAGAAATATATATTGATCTATATATTTGCCTCCTACCCTTCTGTCCCTGCTTCCGAAGGGAGTAAGTTCTGTTCAGATACCTCCTTCCCAGTACAGAACTCTACAGCATGCACAAAATTAACTGCACAAGCATTTAGAAATGTTCAGGACAAATGTGATTACAACAAGCAACTGCAACCACAGAATATCTTTATTTACATGGCAATAAATCAATCCCAGCACTCCTCCAAACTAGTACATACCATTGTGATCTTTTACTTTCAGGGCCGTCACGTGAGCCAGCTGAAGAGCATAAGAGCAACATTAACACTCTGCCCACATCTTCCTACATGTAAAATGTAACTAATTTTGCTTGTAAATAGGTCTAAAGTTTAAAAGTATATCATAGGCATAGTTTCAGTAATTTGTAAAAGAATAAAAGACATACTAGTATACATCACTGTTTTCTTTCAAACTTTGTTTTAAGGATATCAAGAAAAGCCCAAAATTCAGAAATCATGTTAAGGGTAAACCAAATACAAAACTATAATTCAACATCGAGATGTGAAGAAGCCTGAACATTAATCCCTCCTCTATGTTTCAATCCAGTGCAGAGGGCTGACCTGTTTTATATTACAGTCACACATACTGAGCTAGAATCAGGCCAGACACAGCCAACTCCCCTGCTCTATTCAAATCCTCTCTCCACAAAAAGGAGCAGACCAAGTAATTTGAAGCAGAAAGAATCATAAGGTTGTTGGACCAGCCAGATGGTTTCCTTGACTCAGGGCAGGTATCTCAGCAGGGTCTTCAGCAGCCCACTCTACTGACTTTTTTTTTTTTTACCTTGACAGGCCACTTCTATTTGGAAGGTAGAGCAGTTCTACATAGTCCATTTAACATTTAAAAATGACATACCATATTTCTACAGGATAAAAGTAATGACATTTATCCAAGCTGTAAAAATGCAGCAAAAGTATTTTTCCTGGAATTACCTAATTGTTCTGTTTGTACAATTTTTAAAATTCTGCTCTCCCAAACCATCTGTAGTTACTCCCAAAACCTCCAGGCTTCATACACCATTTGAAATTCTACACACAACACATTGTACTAGCCAAGGTAACAATACCTTTAATAACTGCAGCTGATCGAATGTGAGTTCTTTGACTGCAATCTCAAACAGTTCCAAAGGCTCTGTGTCCAGTTTCTTTGAAGAGAACCAACACATAATTAAGCATCACTGAAAACACCAAAAAAGCCTACACACTTGTCATATAGGAGCATTAAAAGCAATTAATGTTTCCTATTTTACTGATAAAGATACAAGTGATATCTTATGATTAAGATGATCAGTTTTCACAAGACAACACAGGCACTTAAAAGTATAAAACAGATGTCAATTTAACAAAAAACGTGTTTGGTCCTTCATGCAAGTCAGAGGCTTTGAAGTTCTTTCTCAAAACGTTAGCATAATTATTCTGTAAAAACTTGACTGGTAATGTAGTCAGGAAAGATGTCTGCAAGTGAAGAAATGCAGTAAAAAATATTCCAAGGTAGTTCAGTTTACTGCTCTTTATCCAACATCTCAGAAACTAATAAAAAAACCCATAAATGTCCTGGTGCAAAACTCACATACAGACCACTCCCAAAACAAAGATCTGGTGTCAATAAAATTCCGTCCATTTCTCACTTCCCCTCTTCACTAAGACAATACTGAGTGAAGACACACTGAATATTCACCCCCCCGGTCCAATTTCCACTTCACAGCTGTTCAAAACCAAGCTTCTTCTCAAGTGCAACACTGCAGTGGGTGTGGGAGCTTGAAGACACAAGACTCAGTGCCAAGAGCAGTGTGCTCTGCAATCTCTCTCTGGATTCACTGCCAGAAGCAGGAGGGGAGATAACCACAGCAGGACAGAATGCAAACATTCAGGCCTGAGCATGAGAGAGCCCCATAGTCATGACTGAATAGAGCAGAGTTGTCTGCCTTTTTTTTTTTTTTTTTTCCCCAAATCTTAAGTCAGAAAGAAGCTAAACAGTAACTACAATGTGGCCTTGAAGAGTGCCAAATCAGGCATCTGAAATGCTGCTGCTACAGCTTCAAAAGGAAAAAAACTTCCCTGCTCTATGCACAAAGGAATGCTGCATATTTATTCCCATTCCATCCTTTGACTCCCTGAATTATTTTTATGAGAGCTTGACATTTTACATTTCAAGAATGGGCATATTTATACATAAAACAGAGACATTATCTTCTTTACCTTTTTCATGGCCATGCAGCATGTGAGATCATGGTATACTATAGGCACATGATCCTTAGAAAGATGTACATCAAATTCCACGTAAGCTGCTCCCTGCAGAGAATTGAAAAATACACAGAAAAAAAAAAAAAAAAAAAAAAGTCCATTAACTAATTATGCACAAGGACTACAGAGCTGTATGCAAGTATTGCCAAGTATTCACAGCTCCTGGACATCAAGCAGAAGTTGAATACAACTGGCTGTTACCAGTTAAATCATGCTCAGCAATGGGTTAATAATGAGGAAAAAATTATATGACAAATTATCTTAATTACCATAATACAGACATATATATATATATATCCGTATCTATCTTGCTTAATCTTGTAAACCCTCCAGTAAGATTTAAGTCTTGTGAAGCTGATTACAGAGAAAGAACTAAGATGATATTTTTAGACATAAATGTTTTAAACACAGATGACTTTGAGGCATCTTCCTCTCTCCTCCCCACCACCACACCAAGAGATAAATGATGACTCCATAGTGCCAAGGCTTTAGGGAGACATTCCATAAGGGAACAAACTGCTGAAGTGAGTACTGTAACTAGTGAGTAACACAGTAGCAATGTGTTCAAACCTCTGCAAGAGTAGAAATAGCTGCATTCAGCATTCTCCTGCCCTTTTCAGCTCTAAGATTTTCTGGTAGGCTTTAAAAAAATGAAGAAAGATCCAAAAGCTCTAAGTAAATCTTTTGGAAAAGAGGGAGGGCCAGCAAGAAAGAGAAACACAATAACAGGTTTGAGGTTTTTACTTATACTGGCTGTCTGCAAATCATTCCTTTGAAGGCCTCCAGGAATACCATTTATCAATTATCACTCTGACACCCACTTTTTCAATCAGCACAGAGAGAAAAATAGGACATGGGGTTTTTTTCAGCCCTTTTCTCAGCAGAAATATTTCCAGTGGTGGCTTTCAGCCTTTTCAATCTGTAAAGAGATGAAAGCACTTCTCTGGTGATGCTGCTGATGACCTGACAGCAAATTTCTGCCTCAAGGCATATTTCTTGTGAGCGCTTTAAAAGCTGTCTATAAATCTGTAGTGTTCACTGAGGGATTAAGAACTACTGTTCAAACCAGGAATTTAGCAGCTACGGTTTTCAGTTTTAACAGTTTATCAAGATTACTGGAAGGAATAAAAGTGACCACCACCTATCACAGAATTTAGGCACATGGAACTATTATTATCTCCCAAACTGCAAGTTCTGTCTTAGGATTTCAAGTCTTTCCAAACAAGGACTGGTTTATTCTACCAGCTCAGCTCCCAGGTGACATTTTCACACAGCAAGTTTCAGCACACAGCAGTGCCAGAGCAAGGTCTTTGCCAGCTGAGAGGATGCTGACAGACTCCAGCAGTGCCAAAACTGTATTCATTTGTCCAAATTCTCTGTACAAGGTTGAGATTAAAATTCTCCCTGTATTAGAATACCATCAGAATATAATAAATGGAAGTTTTGATTTTTTTTAAAGGGCTTGAGAATGAGAATCTAATCTACTATTAAATTCCCACAGCTCAGGGAATTTCCACAGGGATTTTATCTAATTTACACCAGTGCAATTACCATTCACTGTATTGAATCATGCAAATTAAGCATACATAGCTTGCATTAGACTGGTGCTGTGTGTATGAAAATATGTGTACATACATGACTGGCAGCACTCCTTAGGGATGCAATGGTGTTCTCTTGAACTTTAGCAAGCCTGAAACAAGAGCCAAGAAAAAGGGTTTGTTAGATGCAGAACAGCACAGAACTGAAACAACAGAAGTACAAATCAGAAGCTTTTCTTTGAGAGAATCAGAAATGAAATCAGAAGTTTTTCTTTTAGAGAATACCCACAACTTGATACTGAAGTAAATGTCTGTGGGATGCAGCTTTTTAAACTGTCCTCTTCTCCAGCTGAAGTCAGTGACACAAATCAATTTCCCCAGTTTAAAATGCCAACCAACTCACTTAGCTGTTGTTGTGGAATTCCCTGCTCCCCTGTGTCCAACATCCAGAGTTGTTCTTGGTTTCCAGTATTTAGCATATGAAGCCTTCATGTCACAAGTGTATCCTTGGATGGGTTTGATAATGATGTAGTCCACTGCAAGAAAAACAGCAAGGCAGCACATGTCAGGACACAGCACCTGGCTTTGAGAAAAATCATCTGCATCTGTTGCCAGCATCAACTGTACCTCTAACTTTTCCAATTGTCTTCCTTGGGTTTCTGCTCATAATAGCAAGTGTAAGAACTCCAGCACTCTTCCCCAGTTCTGCGATTGTGGATGACAGGAGGCAGGCAGAGCCTACGTGCCCTGGGAGCACATCATCTTGTACTACCTTCTCGCCTAAATCTTCCTAAAAACAGAACAAACAAAAACCCAAAATCCCTGCTGTTAGATGGGAGTGAGAACCCTAAACAAACTCTTCTTGTTTGCTCCTCAGGCCACGAGGTTTCTTGTGTGTTACCCAAAGCACTAATTTCAGCTAAAAAAGTTTAATGCAACAGTGAGTTACAAATTACTATCAGGAAAATGAAAATTTTGACAGAAATCTACAAAACTCACATTTTTCTTTGACACCCTTTACATTTGATAAGCTTTTCAGAACAAAATAGCATGCATGGAAAAATCTGTCTTTCAAAATGCGCAAGTCCTGTTTAGAACAAAAATTAACTGGAATAATATTTATGTTTAAAATGCTAAAAAACTTGGTATGCATTTGCAGGGAAGAACTAACACACAGAATGTGCACTTGATCATAGTCAAATTCAGGAACTGTGTAGACACTTTACAATTATGACTGTAAGTGATCTTAAAGGCATTTTCAGACCAAAAAGAGAATGCTTAAAAACCTTTATTCTGTGTAAGTTGCTTACTTTCAAAGAAACCTTACAATATTAAGATCTTTCTGGGGAAAAAAAATAGTGCAAAATAACAGACACTGTAGTGAGAATCCAGTTTTAATCTGCACGAGTTAGTTCAGAGAAATCTCTTTTGCTTATAAGATAAAAATTTAGATTCAGTAATTGTAATATAACCAGTTCATAGATACATTGTCCAGGTTGAAGCAGGAGAAGTATAACTTAGCTCTGACAAAGGATTAATATCAAGCCAACTCTGATACCAAAGCATGCAATACTGCACACACACAGATTCAAGTCGAATTTGTACTGACTTTTAAACAAGCAGAAGTGAAAAGCTTCCTGTGCTACATCAAGAAGGCTCACAAAAACCTTTCTATAAACGGGCTGGGAGTCAGCAGTCTCATACTCATGTCAACAAACCCAACAGATCAAGAACATCAGGCAGTAGTTCTGTTCACAATAACTGACTGGAGCACCAAAAGGCAGAATGGAGTTGTTTCTTAGGGGTGGAAGTGACATACCTCAAAAAAATCAAAGATTAGCTCCAAGTTGTCAGGCTCCATGGTTTGTATTGTGTACTCTATCCATCTGTCTGGCTGCAGGGCATAGCCACAGTCTGGCTGAGAGTGCCGACACTTGTAGTCGTTGTCACTGATGATGGAGAACTCCACCGTGTTCGCCATCTTCTGTGGGACAGTGGGGGATGTCTTCTCCTGGCCCTCCTCATCATCATCCTTCTCTAGGCCTTCGAGGGTCAGCTTGACTCTGCCCAGCCACAAACACAAAAGAAATGGTTAGATCACTGCAGTGCCTTTGGGAATGAGAAACATTTGGGAAGAAGCTTGAGCAGAAGCTCATGTGATACAAGCATTCTTCTCAACTCCACCACTCACAGAACAGAACAGGCTCAAGAGTTTGCAGCCACTGTCTAAATCCTATTTTAGTCAGATTTCAGTGCTCAAGTCACAGCTGGAAGTTGAACCTGGGTGAATATGAAAACTCTGCTAGAGGTCTGAGAAGCAGCAGCCTTCCAGACTGTTTGGGCTTCCAAGCAGACAGCCTCCCTGCACAGACTGACACACCTAAAGCCAACAGGCTAAGGAAAAGCACTGAAAACAGCAGTCATCATCAAGACCAAGACTTGAACACTGGTGGCTGCTGGTATGTCTCTCTGACAAGGAAGACAAATATAAATATAATATAGGCTGAAGTAAGTAAGTCCATTGAAAAAATCCTGAATGAACGTTTGAACTGAAGAGATTTGTGAAAAATCCTGGACTGAGAAGCATAAGCCTCTTTCTAAGACTCAGTGTCCTTTATCATACACAGCAAACCTTCCAGACAAAATGAGTTATGTCAGTGATGTAAGTATACTTGAGCAGAGAAAAACACCAAATTGATTTAAGTATCAACGTAAGAACTCTACAGTTCCAGCCAAAAAGTGAGAAACACCAAGACATGTATGGAGTACTTTAACACTCGGAAATTGGGCAATTAGCAACCCAAAATGAATTGAAAGGCTACATTAATTAACTTAAAAAAATACTACTAGTATTGACAATTAACATGAGGTAAATTGAGATGAGCAGGCTCTTACCTAAACCTTGATGTTTTAAATTTCTTCTTAGATATCAGCACAGGGGGTTTCTCAGAATAATGCAGACGTAGCCTTATTTCTGTCTGACACGTCAACCACCCAGCATCCACAGTTTTAACACCATCTATCAAAAACCAGACAGAAAGGAGGAGTTACATTTTAGTAACTAATTTTAGGCAGATCATCTTCCAGATAATCCTCCTCATCACCAGCCCTGACCGACAGAAATGCAGGAAGTTTGGTGCAGCCTTTCCCCAGTGTTTGTCAACTACCCAAAACAGCCAAAGGCTACTGCAGTTTTCTGCTGGCTCTCAAGGGGATTAAACAGGAGCAATGATCATGTGTGAACTGCCTGCCTGCAGGACAGCACTGAGCAACATCCCCTTGTCCTGGGATGTCTCAACACAAGGAATAACACTGACAGGAACTCTGAAGGTTCATGAGCACTTAGAGGCTCCACGTTTCTGGTAAGATGTGTGTCCACTACCTCATCACAATCAGTGCCAGTAAAGCAGTGCAAGTCTGCAGGACAGGGAACAGCAACAGTTCTGATGAAAAGCATGGGGAATCCTCAGCCTGAACAGCAAAACAAGGAAAGCCTACAAGCAGGAGGACCAGAAACACAAGGTGCTGAAGCGAACCTCATGGTTTTGAGGAGCTCCTAAAGAGCCAAAGCCATCCTTTGATGAGGATAAGAGGGGAAAAGAGAAAAGCTTGAAGACAAGATTTATAAGGTATGATAAAGGGTTCCTTTCAGTGTCAGAGGATTGAACATGAAGTGAGAGGTGGGTCAGAACTGTTGGAAGTGAGACATTTGTGCACACACAAGAACATGAGGTGTGGGCCCACAAGAACCTTTTGGCAGCTGCATCTCTAACTGAAGAGGCAGAGTGGGGTACATTCAGTGTGAGTGATGATTTTTCCAGGCATGAGGAGTTCTTCTAAGGCTAGGTATTAGAGAAACCTGTATCTATTCTGCATTTTCAAAAAATGCATGCTCATGATTTAAAGTTCCCAAATTTCAGCCTTTAACACCATCAGGGTGACAACACTTCCACTCTGCCTAGCAGCCTTTTATTAACATTAGAAGAGCCTGAGTGTGAATTCACAAATGCTGGATACAAAAGCAGCTGTAAAAGCAGAGGAAACCATCATAGGCAATTCTTCTCAAAACCTATCATCTTAAACATTTTTCAATTACAAGACTTAACCTTGTTTAAATTAAATTCATGGTAAAGAAAAAAGGTTAATATATCTCACTTACTACAGATTCCAAAGTCTCCATCGTCGACAGTAATTTCATTTTCTAGAATTGAAAGGAATGGAAAAGAATGCAAAAAAGTAATTAGCATTCATATTTAAAAACCATTACCAAGTTAAATTAATTCTATTTTTCCACTTCACTTCTAAAAAGTGTATCTAAAAAGAGGTAAGAAAACTGAAACAGACAAAGCAGCATGTTTTCTGCAACCTTCTATAAATACTTATCTCAATTTATGGTTTTTCTCAGTTTCTGCACAAAAAAACAAACCAACACACAAAATACCACATTTCACTCCAAGTAATCTGAACTGAGAGTAAAAAGGTTGCACAGTTTTCTGGCTTGCTGCAGTACTTTGCTGATAACTACATCCCACTAGTATCTAAGATGTTTTATTTGTCAAAACAGTGTCAAGGACATTAAATTTTCTTGCAAACCGACAAGAAAGTTGCCCTGCTGCACATTTAAAACTTCTAAATTGAGTTAGTCACAATTAAAATGCTTATTCTGCCCATGTGACAGAAACCAACCTAGCACAAAATACTGAAACCACTCACTTTACATTTACTTTTATCCTTACTCTTTCCAATGCTTTAGGAACTAAAATCTTAAGGCACTGAGTAAATTCACCAGCATTAACAGAACTGCCATAGTCTAAACAAACCATGCATTTCTCAAAACATAAAACTTCACATAGTTTTGCCTCTATAATTGTTAAACTCTTTTTCTTCCCTAAGAATCATGTGGCTCCTAGCCTAATTCCTTAATAACCACAGGCAACAATTTAGGATCAAAATGACCCAGTGCTAACATACTGTGTTTGCTGCATTTTCTTAAAAGCTGCTCATGAAGAACTGAGTTATCCCTAGGGGGGGGAAAAAATCCCAATTGTTTGGAATGAGGTAATCTAAATTTAGAGATAAAGTCTACATCCTAGGAGAGGATAGGCTGCTTCTCTTATTAGTTACTGACAAATACAGAAATAATTTCTTACAGGAATAAAGACACTACTAATTCAACTGAAATTAAAAAAAAAAAAAAAAAAAGGCAAGCAAAGGGAGAACAGAACGTGATCATGGCACTATTAATGACTGACTAACAAACAGTTTCTTTGATACCACCTCCTTTCTAAAAGACATTTTTTCAAATAATTAGAAAGCTTCTTAACAAATGTGAACTTCTACGTGTGGAGAAAATAATATTTTTCCTGTGCTGGAAAAGACCGTGCATAAAACATGCCATAGCAGCATAAGAGGTCTAAACTACAAGCTATATTCAAAGGTTATTTCAGTCACTATTAAAAACCAGACTTTCTCCCCTGCTTTCAGAAAAGCATTAGTAACTTCTATGTAAGTCTGCATGCCATCCTTTATTTCAGCAAAACTGCTGGGTAATTAAGTCCATTCATGTTTCTATTTTCATTAATCCATTTACTTAAAGAAGCCTAATTAAACATTTTTGGTTTAAAATTTATACTAATTAAATAGTGCTTAAATAAAAACAGCGGTGACTTCACACCCTCCCCCCCATTTTCTTTAAAAAAGATAATATGGATCCTTAGTCTCAAAGAATTAAGCTTACAGAAAATTATTACAATTCCAAATTAATAAAAAAAACCCAACCCACATAATCTTAAGGATGACAGCAAAGAATTTCACATCCACTCCATTTTGAAGTCACTTATGTATATATATATACACATATATATTTTGAGAGTAAGGCCCATGTCGTGCAAAGAACAAGTCTATACCTCCCACACATTAATCAATTTAAAGTATTAAAAAAAAAAAACACTATAGCTATCAATCCCTCTAAACCAGTGTGCAGCATATCAGCAATCTTATGCATATGCCTCAAACAGATGCAGTTGATGCCCATACCTAAAGGGGTAATTGATCGTGGTTGTAGATGAGTCTCCCACGTGTGAACTATGACTTCGCAGGGACCATCGATAGTCTGTAATTTAAAAGTTAAATGTCTGCAATAATGTCTTTTGTTAGAGCTGACTTTGTAACCCATGAAGCTGTTTGGGATGGTTGTGAGCTAAACTTAAAGAGATTTAAGGAAGTAACAGGAGAAGAAGAAGAAAGAGAGGGGAACAGAGAGAGAGAGACTGAAGCAGAAAGAAAGAAAACAGATGAAGCTTCTTACCCCTGCAACTGCTGATGACTCTGTTTGATGTGTTGTGAATACATATGACAAAACTTGTGACAGTCTGACATGGCACAGAAGTTACATGGAATCATTAAACCGTTACTGCTAACAGATACTCTGCTGGACTACTTTAGTTTCCTTCTGACACACAAAAAATCTCCTGAACTCATTAAGAGTGTTCACTTTGTTCTCAAGATACAGCAACAGTTAATAGAAAACAAACCCACATCTTTAATTCCAAACAGCACTCAGCATCTACTCATGCACATAGCAGTTGCAGGGGTGGGCTCTCCTTCAAAATTTGCCTTACTAAATTCAAGTATTATAAACCATAGTTATTTTAGTTGTGGTACTGGAAAGCAAGTTATTTACCATCTAATTGAAATATAAATAATTATGTGATTGAACCAGCCAGCAATGAAGGACCTGCAGTCTATTCCAGCTGGAGCAGGATAAATTAGATTCTTTCATTAAAAAGAAATATTGTCCACCAAAAGAATACATTTGTTGAAAAAAAAACAGTCAAGCTCAGATAACCAGAACAGTAACACAATCTCTTCCTTCAGAACAATTTAACTCTGAAATAGCTTTCAAAGTTAAAGCTTTTAGGTAAGCACAACTTAACAACAGAGAGAACATGCCTGATTCCCAGTTTGGTCACCCTGAGAAGTCTCCCCTAGCATGGCACAGTTGTTACTATCAGATGCCAAAGAGCTGCAATTTGTCATTTGGATGTTTTGGGGCCCAAGTAACTCGTTTCCAAAAAAATCTGCTACTATTGCCAAAGCCATGGAAACTTCAAGGCCAGCCTGTCCCTTAATTTAGGTTCTTGTTTAAACAGATTTCAGACCCACAGGGACATCCAGACAAGCTTCAAACTCAGCAGTGTAATTGCTCAGGACTGTAATTCTTTGTACCATTACAGCTCACCCAAGAAATTCTTTACATGCAATGGGATTTCTTGACACACTCTGACCATGTTTTATGTCCCATGTCCTTGGGTGAGTTAATAGGAAACACCAAACATTCAGCCAGTGCTCAGTAGGACAGGTTTGCTCTGTGAGCTTCAGATAAAGCAATCTTTCTAACGAGTTCAGAGGCATCCACACAAAGATCAAGTCAGAATAAAACACAGATGCTTAGTTATGTCTTAAAGACAGAATGCATGTAAAATATAAATAAATTATATGAGTGCTTTCAGTTTATTTCTGTTAAGGGGCAGTTTTTTCCCAACTTCTCACTGCTGCCACAATGACCACATTTGGGATTTCTGGAGAAGTAAATAATGAGAAGTTCCTTTCCCCCTCTTCCACAGCACTGTGGCATTTGCCTGTCACAATGAGAGTTTCTAAAGCTGCAAACCACATTTGTCAGCAGGGAGGCTGCCATTGACTCCCACCGTGCAGGCATGCAAGATCTCTGACAGCCAAACACAGCTTTAGTTTGTGAACCTGGGCAATGCAAATCTTCCTAACATGGATTAAGCTGTTTCCCTCAGAAGGTAAGCAAAGGTTTTTCCTTGTAAACCCCTCCAACACATTTTATGAAAACATCAATTTATTTCTTACACTATCTAAATTTAGGTTCTAAAGTGATGAATGAATTTGAATAACATTATCCCAACAGTAAGGACACCATGCTGGATACACTTAGCACCATCTCCTCTCCTGAAGGGAATACAATGGACTGATTGTGCATTTAATCCCAGGAACCCTCAACACTTTCCATACTAAGAAGAGCCCAGCAAAGCTACCTGGAAAAAAAGGGCAATCGATTAGAGAACAGGCACAGATATCACTAAGAACCCTCTCCATCCCTGCTCAGACCACCTCTGGGCTTAAAAGCATTCACCTCTGGGCTTAAAAGCATTTAAAAAACGTTTTCATTACATGTAACAGGAGCCATTGTTACAATGAGGTCAAGACAGTAATGTCATTTCCGTGGCATATACTGACCACATGTGAAAAGCAGCCCAGCTGAACAGCAGAACTGAATGATGTGTCATCAATATTAATAATATGGTAATGTTCCCTAAAAGGAGAGTCTCCAGAGCATAGTCTTAAAAGGGCATCTATTCAAAAGTCACATCAAGCATCTTGTGGGCAGTACACTGAGGTAAGTGGCACTGTGGATCCTTTTCCACTAATACAGACACTTTTATTTGTTTTAAAAGCCCGCACAAACATTACGTTGCTCGATATTGATTAGCTAAACAACTAATGCAATTTTAAAGCTTTTAAAGGACATTCCAGAACTTTCATTAAAATTCTAGTCCTCTTCCATGATGAGAAGCTGGGGCCTCCCTCCCCAGCAGTCATTAGACACTTTCGAAATGAAGGGTCAAATGCCTGTCTAGCAGAATGGTTCAGAGGTTAAAGCAGCTGCACCATCTGCATCAAGGGCCTTGGGTACCCAGCACAATTAAATAATGAAAACACTTCTGTGCATGTTTAAATGGTAATTTAGGAGATCAGTTACAAGGTTCCTGCTTTAAGGCAACAAAATAGAATAGGCATTAGAGTGGGGAGGGGAAATCCCAACCCAAATCTTAAAAACACCACACAAACACATTTATCCAAGTGCACTTCACTAATTAAAACTATCTTTCAAGAATAATAATCCACTCCAATAATATGAAACAGCTAAATTAGACTTAATTGCTAAAGCTGCACTTCTGACCAAAATCTCTCTGGATTTCTGTGCCATGTAGAAGACAATAATTAAGCACTAAACTGAATAATTAAAGCCACTCAGCCATCATATCCAACTTGCAAGGCAGCAGCACATAAAAGTCACCTGGCAGGAAATGCTGAGCTCACAGTAGAGATTTGACAGCTCTAGAACTTCCAGTAACAGTTTCACACACAATTTGCCATCTCAGCAGATAATAATGCCTTCGTTACCATCACGATAACCATGGGTTCTTAATCTACAAAAAGCTTTTCCAAGGCATTAATTACTGAGTCTAGGTCTAAGTTTCACCTTTATGACTACAGTCCAGGCACTACATGGATTTATTTATTTGCATTTAAAAAAAGTAATTTGAACTCTCATTTGAAACCTCAGAAAGTGTGAAAAATGTCCTCCAATCCAGTTTTTGAAGTCCTGTCACAAGCAGGTAGGTTAGTTATTTCACACTTGCCTTGAATGATTACTTACAGTTAAATACAGAACAGCTGAACAGAATAAGGTGTGTATGTTCCTTACTGAGGTTTTCAAATACGCATCATGCAAACAATGCATGAGAATTATTCTTCTAAAATCTAAGAGATACAGAAAACAAATCCTAGCCAAGGGAGTTTTGGTGTGTCTCACACAAACCCCCTCATAACCTGCCACAACCAGAAAGTGAGTATACAATAAAACCCAGGAAAAACCTCACAGGGAGCTCACTGCTATCAGATTATGTCCAAGGAAAGAACAATCTCGAGCTTATGTCTTATTTCATCCAACTGTGGGTATTTGTTTTTCCTTTTTGAATGCTTAAGATCAAAGTCTGTGCAACACAATAAAATCTCTCGATATGCAGGAGCCAAGACCTGACACAAATTTTATAATAACATGCTCTTTGTGTATGTATTTGCATTCATGCAAAAATTCTGTGAATTTCAATATTGAGTATTTTTTTAAAACACTGTTCTATTTACATAACCACAATTATGTTAACACCAATGTGCTTCATTACAAACAAGACTTTCCATTACATCATACCTTCCCTTCAAGTAAAAAAAAATTAAGATCAAATTATTATCTTCTCACAGGGAGAAAAAGACTTAACTTCTTTTTTTTTTTTTTTTAATAAAATGTCAATGGTTCTGTCTATTTTCACTTCTAGCTTGTAGCACTACTATGGGTAATCTAGGAATTACCACTTCTCTTACATGTGTAAATATGTATCACCCCCATCTTTGCCACCACGTCCAATTCAAATATCTTCACAGAAGGGAACACTAACTTCAGCTGAATCTGTCATCAGCATGATTTATTAATTATGTGAGGTCAAATTCATCCACTCAGACTTGAACATATAGTTAGGATTACATTGTTATTTTACTGTATAAAAAATTAAGTGTCAGAGATCATATAATGACAGCTTGTCAAATTTAGGAGATTAATCACATGCAATGCCTAATGAAAAAAATTCTGAAATAAAAATATGCAGAAGAATTTAACTTAAAATTATCTTTTCCTTTATGCTAAAGTTCCCCATGTACTGTCTCACTCGCAGTATATGTTATTCCTGTTACTGTATATGATATTCCTGTTACTTTTTCACTGTTCTTCAAGAGTTTACAAAAAGAGGAAGAAAAGATTGCACCTGGATTTCTTTTCCTCAAAAGACTGCATTTTCTAAGAAATAAAATCCTGTGCATGTAAGAGGTACAAGTAACACCACTAAACTGATAACCCTGTTAACCCCAAGAATTTCACAGACTTTGTTTTGTAGGGTGAGTTCCTTTTTCCCTGCTCTTTATTGCTGGTATTGCATAAAATTCCTACTTACCTTGGCAGACTCTGCATCACAGGGTGCATCAAGTGTGCACGATACAGAGCACCTACTCAAAGAAACACACTCACCAACACACAGGGTAAACTTTTGCAAATGGTAAAACAGGAATTGTATTGTCTGCTGTCTAGGGCTCAGCCTCTGCTCACTAACTCTGCTTTTTCAAGGGTGCTATTGCTTACATTTAAACTTAGGGGCATTTGCACAAAAAACAATTTTTTTTTTTTTGCATTAAAAAGTGTAAGAGTCTCATCAGAGCTGCTGAGCTGTGAGAATTAATCTACTTTTGGACTCAGTTTGACCTCAGCAAAAGAAATCTATTATTGGCTTTCCCTTCTTTTGCCTCAGAGTACCAATTTAAATACCAGTTTCTGACTGGACTATTTTCACATGCTGTAATGAAAAAAAACACAGAACTGTGTTTCATTTGAAATTAGTGTTCTTCACTGAAATAATACCTCCATCAAATGTGGGGGTTTTTTAGTGAAAAAAAGAAAAGGTTGACAAAAAACTTACATGCTCTTGACAGTAATTTGAAATTTTTAAAAGGTACTGATGAGATGATTCTGTAACTCCTTTGCACATTTAACTACAGCCTTCATAATCCCAGTTTCAAGAGGGACTAAAACCCAGGGTGAACAGCTACAGGATATTAATAGAATAAGAAAGACAGCAGAGGCAGTATTAAATTTCTTAAGGTTATTACAAAAAACAGTTTAAGAGTAGCTGCTTTATTTTCCCAACTTAGCCCAGCTTTTTCCTGGATTCAGCCTCATCCCATCTGCCCTAGTGCAACGTTTACAAACCACACACTGCCACATACATTAAACTCTAATTTATGTAACTTCAAGTCATGTGCAACTCTGACATCAATACCTGTAAAAACACATCAGTCTCTGACTCTTGAGTGGCTTTTTTTCCCTCCAAGTTATGCAAATACCAATATACACAAACACACAGAAAACAATGGGATGCCTCACCCCTTGTTTCACCTTTTCACTTCAAGGGGATTAATTTAGGTTAATTATGCAGCACAAAATCTGGGTAATTCTTCTCATGCTTCACAAAAATAAATTGGCAGTGATTTTAAAAATTTTCAAAATTTTAATGTACCTCCTACACTGACCATTCTTCTCCTATCACTATAGAGATCACATACTATTGCATTCCTCCCATGAAGCACTTGAGATCCATGTCCTGCTCCATATTAAATTCTAACTATGAGAACTTCACCATATTATTTAAGTTTTATAATAATGTCAGGGATTTCTTTACCACTGAAATTTTTAGAATACTAACCCTGGTTAAAAAAAAAAAAAAAAAAGAAGAGGATATAATTGAAGTTAATAGCATATGCTCATGTATTTCCAGAGGTGAAGTGTGAGTATTTCCACAAACATTTTAATGTTTCACATGTTGCAATTCAAGACTTAGTCCTAAAAAACCTCACGTTTAACTCAGGAAACTCTTTTTTTTCTTTCAAACATGAGAATTTTTACTAGGGATGAGCCAACTTACAAGTAGAAAAGGTTGTACATACCTTAGGTTCTAGAAAGTAGCCTTTAAAATACCGATATTGAACAGGAACTCCTCTAGGAAGCTCTACAGTAGCTTGCCATATTTTCTCACACAGACTGTGAAGACAAAAAAAAAAAAAAAAAAAGAACCAACCAAAAAAATAGTTTCAAAATACAGCCTAAAAGCCACCTCAGACACATGTCTAAGTGATATTCTAAAACACAGTCTAATGTATTGTTGCAAGGGAAGTTATTACAAAGTACCTCAGCCAAACCTGCACAGAACAAAGGATGTACTTAGAATTGAAACTGAACTTTTGATGGACAGACCTGAAGTGCTCTAAGAGAACAAGAATCCTCCTCCCACTGAACAGATGGGGAAAACATGGTGAAGTGATTCAGAGACTCATCCAAGATCACACAGCAAGGCACTGACAGAATGACAAACACAGCCTGCAAGCCCTGTTCTCCTGCATCACAGAGCTGCCATAAGCTGGCACCATTTTAAGGAAATACTGAATTATTCCACTGCATTTAAACTTTTTTATGTACATTCATGCTTATACACACAGCCTCTCCCTTTAAGAACTTGAATGCAACTCTCAGTTTAAATAACCTTCTCCCCATCACTTTCTAGCACAATAATAACTTGTTCATAGTATTTTCTTTTTATCCTACACATCTCCTATAACCTGCCACGGTACTGAGAATTGCCCCAAAGCAGTTTCTTACTTCAAATACCTACAGCTAAACTACTGAAATGTCAGCCACAACAGCAGAAGCATCATCTGCAGCTAGGAAAGCACACCCAAGTTTCATATTTTCTTAAACATACTCCTAAGCATTCAAAGTGCTCAAGGGCAACACAAGAAATTCTGGAGTTCTACTAACAGTACGTGCAGCTCAAGAGTTGACAGACTCAAAGTCAGGATAAATTTGTTGCTCCAGAACTCCAGCTACTTCAAATGGAACAATTAAAAAATTTCAAAAAAAGAAGAAAAAAAATCTCCCCCCAAAACCCCAAAATTCTAACCAACTTACATATCCTCAGTCTTCAGGACCACGGCAAGCTGAGGGTTCCAATTTCCCAAAGCACTGCAGCTCCCACATATTGCAAAAACCTCTCCTGAAAAATCCAAACAGAAAAAAAAACCCACAGTCATCATTAGTCCAGTCTAGATGCCATTAAAAAGTACAGCCACAGTCAAACTTCCATTTATTTTAAATATACACACCAGAATCACTCATCTAAAATCCCTCCTGAGCAGAAAGGAATCTTACCCCACCCAAAACTCCAAGTGCATTTTCTTTACCATCCCAAGCACCTGAGAGAGGGACTGTCAACCCCAGCCCTTAAAAGGGTTGGTTTCCAAACCATTCTTAAGGAAAAGTGTTCAAAACATCTCTGGGAATGTAGCAGAGAAATATTTACAGTAAAATGTTTCCTCTCAAAACAACACAGTTATTTTCCTAGATACTCTGTATTTGTTAATGTATGTCCATATTCCCTCAAATTCATACCAACGGTTTAGAAAGCACAACAAACAGGAGGTTGCTGGCATTATTCCCAACATACCAAATTGATTTGATTCCCAAGAGAAATAAAGTTAATTTTGCTGCTCTGCTTTCAGTTTTTACTGGACATCAAAACATAACATTGTTGCACCAAAAAACCCACATGAAATTGCCACACTTATCTTAATGCACACATGCAGAACCCAAAAGTCACAACAGTGTGTTTAATTTTGGGATATCCCAAAGTGACCATTGCAACTTACCCTTGTTTTTAATATAAACCCTATATGTATCTGACTGTAAGGACAATAATGATAAATACTAATGGAATGAACAAATATGTATTTTGCTCTTACAGGGTTTTTCAACAAGACTTTTAGACATAATAAAAAGCTGTTGCAGAATGAGACAATATTAAGACAAAATAAAAAGGAGTACAGTTAAGCACCACAAAAGAAAGCATCTCTGACTTACATTCTGTTCTCAAAGTGAGTAGTGTGGGATTATTACACAATAACAATCCAGGATCCCAGTGGACAAGCTGCATGCAGCAAGTGTACACAACCTTTTCCTAAGGCACATATCACACATGACACTTCCAAGTGCACAGTTACAGTTTTGAGGGTGTCCTTATGTCTCTAAAATTGTGTCCTTTTTCTCCAGTTAAACTAATAAGGGATACTACCAGGCCTGTCCATGAAAAAAAATCCTCTACAGACCCAGGGGGTGGATAAAGTCTACAGAAGACAGAAAGTAAGACAATTTTTCTCTGAAAGCAATTTCCCGAAGCAATTTCAGGTAACACCAAGAACTTCAGCCCTTTTTTAAAAAAAAATCTTTTGCTCATTTTGTTAGAAAAAAAGAAGCCTGAGCTTTCTGGATGCTCACTGTAAGCACAGAAATGCAGACAAAAATCTGCATTATGTCATATCTAGTATGCAATTGTCTACATCAGATGCTTTCTCTTTTCCACCCCATCCTGAGGCACATGATTTGATCTTGCAGGGAGGAGATAAAGCATGGAGGGAAGAGCACCTGAACACCACACAGGTAGAATTTCTGAGTGGAGATATTAAAAAGAAGCTAAAATGCTTTTAACATCCCGTGTACACACAGCCAACCTTTGAAGGGCCATCTAATTGTATTCCTTTTAATATAATTAGAATTATATTATTATAATATTATAATGATCATGATAATGATCATTCTATATAATAATTACATGACCATACATATAATATATAATAATTATATAATAATACTGTGTCTAATGATATCTAATAATTATAATTCCAGCTGGAAGAGTTCTCTGGGCTGCTATTTTAAACCAACTGTGAACATCCAGTGACCCCCTCTCACTCAGTAAGGCATCACACACAAAAGGCAATGCCTGAATAGGATGTGCAGCT
Organism: Sylvia atricapilla; assembly: GCF_009819655.1. Taxonomy (NCBI): domain Eukaryota; kingdom Metazoa; phylum Chordata; class Aves; order Passeriformes; family Sylviidae; genus Sylvia; species Sylvia atricapilla. The sequence continues at coordinate 101,976,447 of NC_089142.1, forward strand.
ACCCCTAAACTCCCTTTAACTGCCCTGAGGCTGAATTAGGGTTTGTAAAACGCTGCCTCATTTATCCCAGGAAAGCCAAAGTGAAATGCAGGACAAACTGCCTTCCCATGGGCAATTCTGAACACGGGGGCTTGGGTTGGGTTTGTGTTTCTGGTCAGGGTCCTCAGCTTCTCCCCTCTCCTTGTCATGGAATTCAAGGCTGCTCCTGGCAGAGCTCCTTCACTCCAACAAAAGGTTAATCCAACCCTCCTGCCCCAACTCAAGGTTTGCAAACAGCCTCACTGATCCAACAATAATAACACAAAAGCCAGCAGTATCAATATTGTCAAAAGGAGAAGCTTTTGTGTCATCTATTTATGCTGTAAGTACTTGCAGATCATTCTTTGTGAGCAGCCACTGGGGCAGGATCCAGCTCTCCCTAATCCTCCTTTTCATTGCAGATATTATTAGTACAAGAAGAAATTATACATCCAAAGTCAGCTTTGCTAGTGACAGTGCCATCACAGCACCAGTGGAAGCACAAAGAGAGCACAGCTTGCAGTATTCCATGGTACAGCTACACCAGACTGGAGCTAAGGTCAACTTACTCTAAAATTTTAACATTTTCTCCAGAATGCCATAAAAAACTCTACTCCTTACTAACAGCTTAATGTCGACATTGGAGTATCAGTTTTCAGTTCCCAAATGCCAAATCACAAGGGGGAAACACAGGAGAGGTCTAACACAGGGCAGATGTCAAAACCTGTCAAATGTTTTGATCATTTTCTTCCCCACAGACTACAGGAAACACTTCTGCCATCTGGCACTGGCCTGGCACAGGAATTTTGCCAATGTGCTCCCACATTCATCTGCTTCTGTCAGGCAACCATCAATTACTTCTTTGGTGTAACTTCTGTGCTGGTTTCTGGCTGGGGTAGAGTTAATTTTCTTCACAACAGCTAGCAGGGGCTGTGTTTTGAATTTGCCCTGGGAGCAGTGCCGATAACAGAGGGATATTTCAGTTCCTTCTGGCCTTTTCTGCTCTCTCCCCATCAGAGAAGGGGCTGGGGACACACAAGGAGCTGGGAAGGAACACGGCTGGGAGCAGTTTTCTGGACCTCAGTCACCAGCTGGGGTTAAACCACAACTCCTGAAGATGCAGGCCAATGTAATATGCACAATTTATCAACACCAGATCTTCGTGTTCTACCTGATGTGATACCTTGTGCTCCTCATTTGGATTACAGAAGTTCTTTTACACCTTTTTTTTCTGCACAGACAGAAGGCTGAACTAAGCTGCAGATTCTTCCTGTCTGTAACTTCTGATGGAGATCACATCTTTGAGAACTTCCACCAGGGATGCAAGGAGAATCAAAACCAGAACAAACACACCTAAATAATATGATGGTTCAGAACACAAGAGCTTGTTCCCAGGAAATAAAAAGATACTGCAGAGAGAATTTAAACCAATCATAACCATTTCTGTCAGCATCAAAATCTTTAGCACATCACAAAATTTTTGTCTGGAGGAAAAGGTAAAATTTTATTTCCCAACTCTCATTTTCAAATTCACAGATGAAATTTCTTAAATATGCTTTGCAATGATTTATCATGTTTATACTTAAACTGACATGTTCTTTTCTCTCTGAGGAAAACAAACAAGACAGCCTTTGAACACTCTAGTAAGTTTTCTCCTACACCCACCATACCAAAAGGAGAAAGAATGATTTGAGTACCTGGTGCTGATAATCCTCTGACATTAAAAGTGACTTGACAAGAGGTCATTTCTGCAGAATTTCTGCCTTGGAATAGCAGAAATCTCCTACAGAGGGAGAAAAAAAGATACTAATTAGAGGAACAATCACTACATTTGTTGCTGTTTTAAGTAAAACAGAAATCCCACCCCTTACAGGGAAGCAAGCAGTTGTGATATTACTGTTTGAGTGAGCAGCAGCAAACTCTTTAAAAGCAGCTGCAGAGCCAGAAAACAGCATCCAGCTGCAACTCTGGTACAAGAAAAAGACTACTCCATCAAACACCACATGCAAGTATCAGTATCCTGCAGCATTTATCAGTCTTCAGCTGAGATCTTCTCAAAACCCTCTTTTTGAATTATTCTGCTTCCAAGGCAGCCCTTGGAAGGTTTTAAAGAGATTTAAGATTACCACCCTTGGCAAAAAGTAACTCCTGTCTCATCTGTGCTGCTCTTCAGCATCCTCTACAGAGCATAAGGAGGAGCACAGCCACCTTGAAGGAAAAGGGGAATAATCCATAATAGGTGACATCTCTCTGCTGTCACTCGTCCATCCCTGCAGGCTCTGCTCCCCTGCTTCCAGGATTTCACAGGAAGCACCAGGAGTAGCTGGAAGCACCAGGCAGTCTTCGATTCAAAGCAGCACAGCAGGGAGGGACTGCCTTTAGCCAGGACAGCAGCTGTCCTGCAGTTTTCTCCTGCAGTATAGAACACCTTGACCGAAAACAAACTGGCAGAACCCCACTGTCACCATTACAGCAGAAACCCCACTGATGTATCACATCCTTTTATATCATTTACAAAAGCAGCAGGCATAGGAAAGTCCAGTATGGATGTTGTGTTAAACTGTCATCACCCAAGTATATCCATCTAGACATGGGCTACAAAATAATTATACTAATTATGTGCAGAATAAGTGGTTCAATTAATCCAGTTCTTTACATCGATGTGGGGAGCTTTTTCTTCTTTTTGTTTGTTTGGTTTCTTTAACCAAGGAAGTAGAATGTCATTATTGCTCTTTTTGAACAGGACAAATAGCACTTTATTTCAGTACAATCTTGGTCAGCAATCCTTTCATGACAACATCAGGAAGAACTAACAACACTGAAGAAAAATTTGCTAATTTTCATTGCTACCTACTACTGCTCCAAGGGGAAGCTCTTGCCTTCCAAGGGCACAGGACAGTTAAACATGCCTTGAAAGCAACAGATAGTCAGATACCAAACAGGAGGGGGGGAAAGAAGCTCATCATCATCAAACCTCATATTCCTTGTGGGCATTTAGAATGTTATTGCAGGTACTGAAGCTTCAGAACTGTTTCTTCTGGATCTTCTCCTCCTTCTCTCAATTATGACTCTCCTCCTCTATTCCTATTGTAACTACAGCTGCATTTACTTTACATTCCTTTTTGTCCTCCCTTATTTTCCCTCTCCATGTCCAGGAAGATGACTTTTCAGTACTAAAATGAGAGCAAAAAAAAAAAAAAAAAAAAAAGTAGAAATATAAAGGTTTCTGGTCACATATTCCAATTCTGCATTTGTTTTTCACAAATTCTATCATTCTAAAATCCCAGATTGCTGAAGCTAGAAATAAGCACAGCTGATAAACAGGAATTCCATGCAGGGCATGGCCTTTAGGAACTTTCTCATGTGTGTTAAGTGACACATTCTAACACTTGTTTTTAGCAGTTATTTATAGACAGGGATGCACAGCACCTCTCAGTGCTGAAACTTAGGCTGGACTCATGGAACTGGTTTAATATGACAGAAAAACCTCAGTGTAATGCAGAGAATATAAATGACCAGTGTGCATTTATGATGACGCTGAGTGGTCAGGGGCTTGGCTGTGCTCATCAAATGCTCTTGGCTTGAGCTGCCTTTAATTGAAAGGCCACAGGAGCCAAAGGGGAAATGAAGTAGGCAAAAATGCCTTGCAAAAGTCTCCAAAGCAGGAAAGTGAAAGCTGATGTGGGCACTCTGTTCCCTGAAGCAAGAACATGCTTTTGGCTTGCAAAAAAACCTAAAAAAAAAAAAAAAAAACCCAAAACAAACAAGCTGTTTCCAAAGCAAATGCAACGACTCAAATTTAAACTTCACCAAAACCAGCATGTGTCCTACTGCAAATCAGCTAACTCCCCAACTGTTCCTAGAGAAACAACCAAAATCCTCTTAAATAAAGCTTTTAGCCAATCTTGTAAAAATTCTATGTTCCTACTTTCAAGGCAGGTGTGGGCTTTTCTAAACTGCCTAGAAAAATAATGTTACTTTCTATATAGCAGTAGCCAGTTGTGAGGAGATTTTGACAAACTCACTATGCAAAATTGCCAAAGTTCTACCCAAAATGCATTTTATCTCAAAAACTACTCAACCTACCCAAGGGATGCACATGAAGAAAAGAAAAATTCCACTTCACCAAGCAAGGGCATAATTTTTTCTAGCAGAACTGTAGATACAGGTATTGCACTTACATCTAGGGTCAGAGTACCAACTCTCATTCTGGAAAAAATATCTTTTCTAGCACAGCACTGAATGCAAACACACAGCAATGAAAAACCAGGTCTGCTTTTTGTTAAGGAATCAAGCCAATATGGTATATTATAATGCAATTATAAAAGCAACCTGTGCTTTCAAGACATGATACAAAACCATTTCATTTTGGGGGGAGGAAGAAAAACCCAGTTTAAGTTTAGCTGTCTAGGTACTGATGGTTCCTGCAAAGAGATAATGATTTAATTCCCAAAGGGGACTGACAAGCTTTAACAATCAAATCCTCTGACCTCTAAGTGTCAGACACTCTTGACATGGGATGTTCCTTCCTTCAGATTTTCAGCACTGCTTAACCAAAGACACTGTCCATGAATAAGCTAAATGCCCTTTTGCTCCCCACTCCTGTAATGATGGATTTTTGGGAGAATGCAAAGAATCCTCCGCTCAGAGGGGTCATGTCATAACTGCGGTGGGGAATGGAAGTAAATTAGAACAGCTACAATAAAAATGATGAACACTTCATGATCAGCAAATATTAATTAAAGCCATTGAGCAGATTTACAAACTACAAATCCTTGTGCAACAAAATCCTTTTTAAACAACCTCTGAGTCCAAAACTAATAAACCTGAATTCACATCTGCTGCAGCAACAGGCATCCAGATGCCAACCAACCTGGGTGCAACACAATTGCTCCTCTTCCTACATGACACTTCCTCCCTCTCTCTGGTCAGCTTTTGCACACTACAACCACATGCAAAAAAGCAGGGAACACTTGGATCAGTTTTCCTCACGGGAAAGGCAGATCACACAGGTAGAGAGACTTCACTATAAACAAACAAAGAAAAAAACCAAACCAAAACACACACACACAAACAAAAAACCCCATCAAAACAACAACAAAAAACCCACCAAAAATCCCAACTCAACACAAAACATTAACAGGAAGAAAAGAACAGGAAATCCAAACTCTCCCCTCCCTGATTCTAAAAGAGAACTAATAGAAAATGCAGGTAAGAAAGAAAAGATGACATAACACAATCCACTATTTAAATGTCACAAAGTATCATAGATTTCCTCTAAAATGAGGTACTAAAGGTCATGGTGGATGAGGAAAACCCAAATATTTTTTGGTTGTAGTTAAAAAATATACCAGGACAGGGACTTAATTTATTAATTCAAATCCTGAATCTGAATTTAAACCTTCTGGCTTACAGATCTGGTGATACATTCAAACCTTTCAGCTTTAGTGGATTATTCTCCCCCGCCCTTAAGTTTCCCTAACCTTTCCAATATGATTTCAGAGGTGCTGGCTGCTTGCTGTACCGTATCTTACATGTTTTTTCAGGATTAGCTAAATACACAGCAGGTAATCTGGGGCAATCATGGGATGTAACAGCCGATCTGACAGACACTGAACAAATTCCAGGGCCATAAAAATTCATAGCAGCCACCAAGCCAGGCTACCTGCTCTCCACTGAATACAACTGAGATTTTTAACAGCAACTTCAGCAAGTGTTTAGGCTCTGATTCAGTGGTCCGAGGGCAGGCTTGAAGGAATATGGGATTTTTTTTCTTAATTGTGGAGATTTATAAGCCTGAAGACCTCAAGCTTTGTTGCATGGACAGAGAGTTTTCAAAACTAGGCAGGGAACACTTCAAGCAACTATCATGACAGATGTGAATGAAAAGCTGATTTTATCAACTCTAAGTTGACTGTAAGGGCTGCAGAATGGCTGCTCACACTTAGCACATCCATTAAGGATAATCAGAATTTGGCAACATGACGAGAAGAAAGCCCCCAAAGTATCACACTGACAGCAAAGTGTCACATTTCCCTCCTCTCTCCACAAAAAGCCACCAATCTCTATCTAATAAAGAGACAGAAAGCTAAAAAAAAGAGATTAAAAAGGTATTTTTTACTAATAGTAAAAAAATCTGATGCAAAACTATCAACCCAAAACTCACTTGGGTAAGATTATATTTAAAAATGACAGGATAATACACAGCACAGATTTTTCGGATGAGATGAAAAAATACAGCTTACAAAAGTATCTGTTTAACAGTGGTTTGGGGGATTTTTTAAGCTAATGAATTTTACAGGTATTTAATGGGATTTTTCAAAGGTAACTAGACAACTAAAATGGGACAGCTAAATACACAGGCACCATGAAATTCCTGAAATGCATTTTAGTACTTTCAAACACCAGATTTTTGGTGTAAGGTTCCTTCTGCCTGCTCTATTACTGAATTTGCTTAGTGAGCTGCAGAAAAGCAAAGCCCATTGTACAGGGTCTGGCTGAGATGGAGTTAATTTTCCCTACAACAGCCCCGTCAGTGCTGTGCTTTGTGCTGGCAGCCACAAAGGTGTGGGTAACACAGCAGAGTTTTCCCTGCTGTCTCTCCAACATTCCTCACTGTCACCAGGAGGCTGAGGGTGGGCTACAGCCTGGGAGGAGACACAGCCAGGGCAGGGGACCCAAAGTGACCAGAGGGACATTCCTTAGCACATGGCATCTGCTCAGGCATCGACAGATTTTTAAAAAGTAATTTTAAAAAAAGGAAATAAAGCTAAAAGAAAGAAGGATATTTGATGTTTAAGATGTTTGTCTTCCATAGCAACCTCTATACATACTGAAGCTCTGCTTCCTTAAAAAGAGAATAAAATCTTGTTTCCCCTTGCTTCTGCAGAAATTCTTTTTGCTTTAATAAACTGCCTGTACTTTGACCCCTGAGGCTTCTTCCACATTTCTCTCCTTTAGGAGAGGAGTGACAGAGCTGCCTGGTGGGCAACTGGCACACAGCTAAGGTCAACCCACCGGCACTGGGTACGCACAAACAGGCTCTTTCATAATACCAGCACACATTTCATCACAGGTTGTGGCGCACAATCCAAAAAGCAAACATGCCCAATTATTTCCAAATATCTCTCCATTTCTTGCACATAAAGATAAAATCAGCAGGGACTAGGAGGCTGGAGTGTTTTTGATTTTACCTTTGTCATTTTGAGCTGACGTTTTCCACCTTAAGAGACTGATGAGATGTATGAACACCAGGGAGAGCCCAGCTCCAGGCTGGAGCAGGGGAAAGGTGCCACAGTCCCAGGCAAGGACGCACAGAGCACCCCTCGCAGCCTCCCTCATGAGCCAGGAATGTGAGCACAGCCCAGCACTGCCGAACGAGGTTCTGTGCTCACATTTTACCTCCTTAAGAGCTACACACAGCGATAGGAAATCCACCATGCATCAGCTCTGCTGCTGTGCTGAATAAAGAGATGCGAACCCCAGACACAGGCTGTGGTATTCCAAAGATAACAAGTCACATCTGGTTAATCCTGTAGTGTAATCAACACATTTTGTTGTTTGTGGTTGCTTCCTAACGAGGTATCAGATACTACAGAACACATCTCATGCAACAAATTAGACATGCAAGAAAATTATGTAACAGTGGTTGACGACACCTGGGTTTTAGAACAGCGTCAGAGGATATATTTGTAAGGGCATTCCCTCTAACAATTGAGAGAGAATTAATTTTAGAAACAGCATTACAGCATCAACTCCTCATAGTCAACCAAACAACTTCCTTGCCCCCTCCTTTCCCCCCCTGCTGCACCTTGACTGCAGGAGCAAGGACGAGCAGAAAGTCAGCAGGTCTCTCCTCCTGCATTGCAGTGCTAATACTGGACAGCAAACAAACTCACACAGAAGATCTGGACACCCTGTTCCGATTCAAAGGCTGAAATTTTACCAACAGGCTTGTGCTGACATTTAGAAAGCAGCAAAGCCCAAGTGATACCTCTGAAGTTACATCACATGAATACCCTGAGGACTGCATTTTCTGTATCAATTTAGCTCCCCATGCATGGGGCCCAGTCAGCCGTGGCAATCAAACACAAGACCCCTCACTGCTCACCCACAATATATCTGCTTTGTTTTAAGTAGAAGTTAATTGTTGGCAGCACTTGGCAAATACCTGTCCATGTGACAGACTCTTCCGCCTCAGCAGTTTTGCAAAGTTCTTCAAACAGACAGGAAACAGCTGGGGCACGTTTGTGAGTGAAACAGAGCAGTCTGATTCTGCTTTTCTAAAATGGTGTTTATCATTACGTATGGCTGACAAGATCTTAGACAGGGAGTAATTTAGCTCTCTGTGATCACACTAACATTCCTCACTCAGGAATGACTTGGACAAATAACAGGTATAATGCTCCCCAGAGCTCTCAACAAACCACTTTTTAAACGGGTTTGCAAAGCCTGGATCCATTCAGTAGAGGGGCTGCGTGCTTTGCTACAAGATTAATTACATGGCAGCTTAGGCTACTGGTGTCTATTCAAGACCAACAGCATTCTCCTATTTTTTAACAGCTTATACAGTTATTTTACAGGAAGCAGCGCGAGAACAGAAATATATATGATGAAAACAATTCAAATATTTCACCCTACCATTAACATTTGAAATATGTTGAAGGCTAACATTATCTGCTCTGCTAAATTAAATCACTAATGCTAACAAGCTATTAACTTAAAAGGAAAAAAGAGAAAAACGGAAGAAAGAATCTGTGCCTGGTTAGGCTGCAGGTAACCAGATCAACTTTTAAAGTTCACCTTAAACCAGCGCTGCCTCGCTAGCGTCTATGCGATCAATAACACCAAGCCACGAGCCGGCAGCATCACCGCCGTGTTCCTTCGGTGCGGAGCCAAGACAAAGAAGGGCGCAGCGCACACTCCCCACGCCCGGCAGAGCACAGGCGTCCAGCGCGGCGTCCCTCGCAGCGCGGCCGGGCACGGAGCGACGGGTCCCGCGGTGCCCCGCACGACACCGCCCGCAGCGGGAGCCACGTCCCCGGGCCCGCCCCGGCCCGGCCGCTTGCATAATGCGGCACCGCGGGACCGCCCCGGGCCAGGGCTTGAGGCGGCGGCGTAAACAAACAGAGCCGCCGGCCGGCAGCCCACCGAGCCACCCACCGGGGGACAGGCGGGGACCGGCCGGGAGCGCGATGCGCCCGCAGCCCTCCCGGCACGGCAAACCCGCCCCGGGCCGGCCAGCACCGAGCCGCCCCCGGGCGCACAGAGCCGCGCTCTTCCTGCCCCTCACGGAACCCGAGGCTGACGTGCCGGCCCCCGGACGACGCGTTCCTCCACCACGTCCTCCCTCAGAAAACGCCGCGACCCCCGCTCCTGTGGGGAGGCGGCACCGCTCCCTCAGCGCCCTGTCCGCGCAGGGCTCCGACAGCGCCCGGCTCAGCCGCACCAACCGCTCCCTCCGCCACCGCGACACGCGGCCGGCGGCACCGACTGACCTGGCGGAGCGGCGCCCCGGGCCCCGGCTGGCTTTGTGCGGGGCTGCGGACAGCGCAGCCCGGGCTCCTCGCCCCGCCCGCCGGCGCAGCCGCCCGGGGCCGCTGACGGGGGTGGGGAGGGGGCGGCGCGGTCCCAACCGGTTCCAGCCGCCCCCCGTCGGCCACGTGACCGCGCCCGCGGCCCCGCCGTGGCCAATGGGAGCGCAGGAAGGGCCGGGGGGCGGAGCCCGTTCCTCGAGAGCGGAGGGCTGGGGCGGGGCCGAGGGCGCCGTGCGGAGTGAGGGGAGCGGGGGCAGGCGCGATCTGAGGGGACGGGGGCGTTCGGGGGCGGCTTATGGCCTCCTGCCCACGGCGGGGGAGCTCTGCCCTACCCGCCTCTCCTGAGGGCCAAGTACCAGCGTTTCCCGCGCCATTCCCCCGGGATCTTCCTCAGAGAGCGCGGCGCTGATTCCCCAGCGCTCTCCCGACACCGCAGCGCGACCCTTCCTCCTCCAGCCTCCAAGACCTCCTCAGGAACGCGCATCCACAGCCCCTTGCCGCTGCTCCCCGCCACCACACACCCCTACCGCACCGCCGCTGGCCCCGCGCCCCCTCGGCCGGCGGCGTGCACTGACCTGGCCGAGCGCTGCCGCCGGCTGCCCAGCCCTTGTTGCGGGGCTGCGAGCGGCGCTGCCCGGGCTCCTCCTGGCCTGCCCGGGGCCGCTGACAGCGCGGGGAAGAGGCCTGGGGAAGGGGCGGCGTGGCCAGATCCAGCAGCCCCCGAGCGCGCCGGAGAGGTGTCGCGCCCACGTGACCCGCCCCGCTGACGCGACACTGTGCTTCCCGATCCCGCCCCCTCCGGCCGCAGCCAATCAGAGCCGGGCGGGCGGGGCGGGAGGGGCGCGCGCCCTTCCCTTGAAAAGGCTCGGCGCTGAGGGAGCGAGCGCAGTCCCACAGGGGTGCGGGGTGCTGACTCTGGTGTTTGTGAGGGCTCGATAACGGTTTTGCTGAGGCGCGTAAGGCTTCTGCTGCCATCCTCACACTCTTTGAGGTCACCCCACCTTAATCCGTGCCCTCCGTACCCAGCCTGGGAGTGGAAGGGTTGCCCTAAGGATGGGGAGCTCAGCTTCCTTATGGTTTTAAACTGGCTGTAAGCCTATAGCCCCGAGAGCACGATGGTTTTGGGGGGTTTTTTGTGGTATGAGGGGGCAGGCGCTATGCCTTTATTCAGAGGGGGGTTGTTTCGATGGTGGCCCTTAGTGCCCATGTGGGTGTCCCAGCCCTGCCCTCAGGTTTTCAGCCTCTGTCACCCACTGACCCATCCTGGGGTTCCCAGGGATTCCCCTGCTCCTGTACAGGCTCCGTCTCCCTCTCTGCCCATGTCTGGTTGCCCCTATGCTCGGCCACACCAACTAAAGGGCTGTCGTTCACTCTACAGCTAAAAACGCATCTTCGTGGTGATGGTGCCGAGGCAAACCCAAGCGGGAACACGCACGCCGAAGTTTTGAAGCTGCAGGCAGAATGTAAGTGTGATATTTACGTTTGTTTCAGGAGAGGCGTTGTGTGAAGACCCCAGGGAGTTCTTCTTTTGCTGCACTAAAAGGTGTTGCTGTATTGGGGACCACAACCTCCCTGAGACTTGATTTTATGATAATAAGGGTGGCCCGCTGGAACTCTCCCAACATCATGTTAGCAGATGAAGGGAAACTGTTTTTCTCTGTGTTTTTGTTCTGTGGCTGAGCTCTGGAGTTGTGATAATTTCACCTTGCTCTGGGCAGAGAAACAATTTATCCTGTCCTGTGTTAGGAATTAATGCTGTTACAGGAGTGCTGTAACACGGTGTTTTCCCTCAACCTGCCATTTAAATAGAGGATTCTTTTCCATTTACTCATGCCCTACACATCCAGCTGTGTTCATAAGTAATTTGTGACATTCCACTGGGTTTTGTAAGGGAAATCAATGTTAGTATCTGATGCTGTATATCAGAAAAGTGTGTAATGCATCTAAATTGCTGAGGTCTCTGTGTTGATGCTGGAAGCTTCAAGGAAAGAAAGGTAGGGGGAAGCATGCAGTAAAAGAAAATTATAGCTGAAAGCAGCTCATTTTCCAGTGAAAAAGATAAGAGGAATTCCTCTGTGTAAGGAGGAGAGAGGATTGGTGGAAAGTGCTTGTTGGGAAGTGATTCTCTTGTTAAACACAGGTGGGAACTATTCTAGTTACAAACCCTTGGTATTTAGGAAAACATCAGGAGCCAGCGCTTTTCCAGGTGTAGTCACTGTAATGAGCAGAGGATAAAGAAACTTTAGAGAGAACAGTATTTAGAACAGCAATTGTCTACTTGTTTTCTCTTCCCTGTTTGTAAGATTTATTAGTTCTAGGAATCGGTTGTAAATCAGGGATAGAATTGAACATTTTCAAACATGGTTTGGTGTGTTAAACTTTTCAATAATTTCATGTCATGGCAGGCATATTATAAAATTGTCCCATTAATTTTTTGTGAAAAACTAGAAATGTAACACTTTGTCTCATTCAATCCTGGTGTTAATAATAATAAAAAAAAAAAGGTAGGGAGGCTTTGTTTTGTTAAACTTAGATTGCATTTCTTTCCAGAATTCACTCAGCTAAAAATTATAATTTGGGTCCTGAATGGGTTCAATAAATAATCATGTGTTCATTTTATTAAAGACCAGTGTGGAGCAAGTAGGAAAAGAGTGGGATGGAAAATACTGTTTTATGTTGTCTGCCTTAACCTGAAGAAAAGTCTACATTTAATCAAGCTTGCCAGCACACTTTTTTCCCTCCCTAAGGAGTTGCTCCAATATGGCTGGGTCAGATAAGCTCAGACTTTGCCACGGCGCAGCAGACATGTCTCAGCGACTCTTTGAGAGCTTGTAAAACTGTACAGCAATTAAAGCACATGGAACAGTTTATAGAACTTTTCTTGAATGTCTGTCTGAAAAGTTAAGGTTGATGATCTACTTTCTGTTAAAAGAAGAAAAATTTAAAAAGAAAAAATCCAAACCAAGGGAAATGGAGTTTTGTATTATAAATCCCTCACTGAATTGAGGTGCTGTTTGCAAAACCCCCAAAGGAATCGACAAAGACAAAGTTAGGAGATCTGTTTCCAGTGGGCAAGCACAAACTATTTAAATCCTCTGTGCACCTTTTGAAAAAGTGTTTTCTTATTCAATAAAAATGAACAAGGTGAATGAGAATTGGTAATACTTAAGCAGAGGGTAAAACATTCTGTCTTTGTTCTGGTGATGCTGTAGTGATGAAGTCCCAGAGCAGGAGTGAAAGAGCCAAAAGAATCTGCTAAAGGTTCAGGGGCAACCTGCCCTCTAACTGTTCCCTTGCTGAGATGTGAAGCCCAATGGGACTGCAATGATTTTGATAAGTTGTGAGACAAATACTTACTCAAGTGCAGGAAATAAGGGCTTGAGGCTGATGTTCAGAATACACTGGCAAAGTGTATAATACAAAATATACAAACTACAATGTATAAAAAAATACACAAAATATATTTATATACTATGTTACATTATATAAATAATATATATAATATAAATATGTCATATATGTAATGTAGGTAATAGAATATAGATAATATACTATAGTTAATATACGATAATTAATATAATATACTAAAAAGGCTCTAGGCAATGCCTTCAAGGTTTTCTGTCTGTTTCTGCACCAAATAGAATCTTTTCTTCAGCTGCCAGAATTATAGATTCAACCTCTAATCAAGCTTCATTGGTACTGCAAGCAACTACAGAGATTGTGAACATCAAATTACAGCTGTGCTTCCGCTTCCACACTGTGCATTGGGTTCTGGTGATCTGGTTTTGCTGATGACAGCTGAATATTCAGATGAATTTCACTCCTTATTTTACTGCACTGGATTTTTTTCTGCAGTTGTTCTGGGTCTGGTGGGTAATTGTGAGCAAAAACAGCTGATGAAACTGTGCAAATGAAGGTACAGCATCTGGCATGCAGTGTCAGATTAATGTTCTTTGATCTTTTGTGGAACCACTTTTGGTGGAAAATACACTTCTGACCTTTTCTCTGGCACTGAGGATATTGCTGTATCACTACCTGATGTGAAATTGGAACAGTTTATGGGCACTAAAGAAAAGTGATGCTAAGGGAGGTGAAAAATATCAAGAAAGAGCCATGCTGTCAGCATGGCAAAAGCTTCCTGGGCTCATGGAGACTGGTGAGAAAGGATTATTAGAAAAATTGCCTGTTGGGCAATGGCATTTTTTCTGTGATGTTTACTGTAGTAAGTATTGTATTTTCCTTTGTGGAAGAGTCAGCAGAGACCCCACCTGCAGTGCTGTGTCCAGCTCTGGGGTCCCCAACAGAAACAGGGAGAAATTCCTGTTGGAACAAGTCCAGAAGGCCATGAAGATGCTCACAGGACTGGAGCACCTCTGCTATGGAGACAAGATGAGAGAGCTGAAGTTATTCAGCCTAGAGAAAAAAGGTTTCAAGGAGACTTTGGAGTCCCTTTCAGTCCTTAGGGACTTGAGAGCCTCAGAAGAGGCTACAAGGGCAACTGGAGAGGAGGTTTTTAGTCGGGCACTTTGTGATGGTGGAATGGTTTGACACTGAAAGAGGGGAAATTTAGGCAAAATGTTAGCAGGGGATTCTTTACCTGCAGGTTAGCAGGACACTGCATGCTGGGGAAGCTGTGGATGGCCCTGGAAGGGCTCACAGCCAGAACCATTCTATGGCTGGGACATTGATTTATGGATTGTTTAGAGAAGTTTATTTTCCCCAATTTTGGTTCTTCTTCTCTGCCCTCCCTCTCACCCTCCCAGTCCTAATTTTTATGTGCAAGTTAAGACATTCTTCAGTGAGAATTAATGCTTTTGTCCTATTCTTTAGAGCTTTGCAAGGTGCGTGATGAGGGCATTTAGCATCACTAAATAAAAAGTAACAAAGTAACAAGTATAAAATATCATAAATATAAACTGAAACCCTCTTATGGCTATTAACAATAATCAAATTTGCAACGGGAAAAAGTTTCACTCCCTTCTGTCAAAAATTCAGTCACTTTCAAACACTGTTAATTATTATGTATAACTTGGCATAAATTTGTGATAGACAATGTTACAACAAAAAGTTTTCAGAAAAGAGCCCCACAAAACCACAAGTGCCATCAGAATATTGCAGGCATTAAATTTTGATTTGAAATGAGACGTGCTATGATTTAGTCTTGAGGCTTTCAGCATTTGCTTCTTGATCTGAGCTGGTTTATAATTTCTGAAATGAAACATAATTGGGGGGGATTGGTTTTGTGGATGTTTTCGTTTGATTCTGAGGCTTTTTTGCTTGGTTGGTTTTGGTGGTGGGTTTGTTTGTTTGTGAAACACTTGAAGGACTCAAGTACCACACAATTCACAGCACCACAATTAAACTAGCCAAAGTCAATTGCAAATGGGAAACTGGTTAGGCTTTAATTTAACTAGAATTAGTTCTATACTTAGGGGTTTTGTATATAAATATAAAACTGAGGTTATATCCATTGTTTTAATTTTGTAAATATGGATGTATATTTGGTGTTCTGTGAACTCCTAGCTCTGTTAACCTGCCAATTAGAAGTTCTCTTGTGTTCCTATCTCCATCTTGTTACCTCTGGAATTGTGCTCCTGTGCCAGTTTTCCCAGCAGTGCCCATTTCACTGTGTAAGAGACAGTGAAAATGGCCAGGAAATGAAGAGCAATTGTGGAATATGACACAGATAATGTTTTTATTTCTTTTTTTTTTTTTTTTTCTTATCTCAAGAACAGGGGAGGAACACCTTAAGACAAGGAGAGACAGCTTCCTATGACAGCAGGAAGGTTTGACTCTGCTGTCATTTAAAATCCTATCTCAAAGGTCATGTTTGTGTTTGAAATGAAATGGGAGGCTGAACTTTATGCTCTGCCAGATAACAGTAGTAGTGAGGCAAGTTCTTCCTCTGAATCCTGCAGGTAAAGAGTAGCTGCAGCGTGGGCCTGTGGTGTGGTGGTGTTTTACAGGGGAGAAAGGAAATTATGTTCTCTGTGAACACCAGTAGGGCCTGAAATTTGCTGCTTTTTGTCCCTTGGGTCTCTGTACTTCCAGACTCAACATTTCTTGAAGTGTGCCTCTGCTGAATATACCAATATGGAGAAAGTAAACAGGACAAATCTAACTGGGGGGAAATGTTAGCTTTTCCTGTCCTCCACCACCTGCATTTCTCCTCCATCTGCCACACATACTCCTGATGACAGAGAAATGTGTTTTCAGTTTGTTACTGACATCAAAGTCTTTAAAAGTAGACTGAAATATCATCATCCTTTTTATGGTTGTTAAAGAAGTCTCAATTCCCATGTTTACTGCAACACCCAAGGTTTACTGCACTGCTATTCCTAGAAATGCAGCCATACCTCAGAGACAGCTCCTTTCTTTGGAGCAAAGGTCAGCCTGAGGAGAAGTTGAGGGTGTCCCTGCCTTAAGCCAGCCTAACATCTGGCTGCAGCATTTTGGCTCTGCTAAACCTGCTCCTGCCCTTTGTACTCTCTTGTCTAGCAGTTCACTGAACTAGGACAGTTCTCTGTCAGAAAGTGAGGGGATTTGCTTTGGGTTTGGTTTTATTGCTGGTTACTTGGTTGGTTTTTAATGAGGTTAGCTCTGTGCTGGGTCAGTGGGCTGAAACAAGTCAGATTCAGTTTGGATGAATGGTGGAGCATCTTGGTTTAAGTGGGGGTATCAGCAGGCAGAAGCTGGGTTGTTCTTGGCTTTTAGGGAGCTGGTAGTCTTGAGCAAATTTATCACTTGATGTTTAAAACAGAGGGTGAGCCACCTCAAAGTGGACTTCTGAGGGGAAATGTGAGAATGTGTCACTTACTCTGTATTCTTAGCTCTGTCTGTTGTGCTCAGCCAGTAGCTCTTGTAAGCAAAACATTCCTATTCTGCCCACAGCATTGGAAATAGAAAAAAATAATTTCAAAAAATTAATGAAGTTAATAAGATACAACCAAGAAAGCTTTTTGAGTAATTCTGACTCTTATTCTCCTTGCTAGGAAGAGGAAAGAACTCTCATTTCAAACTTCTGGGGATAGATACAGGGGTATGTAACCCTAAAGATAACATCCTTTGCTGAGTCTGACAGTTCCCCATGTGCAGCTTAACCCAAGTTTGCCCTTTACCTTTTAGTCAAAGCTTTCAAAGTGAAGAGCAGGCAGTATGAAAATGCAAGATCAGTGATAAAAGACACATTGTACAGCTGAACAATGTGTGGCATTTGTGTGACAGCAAAAACTGGTTTATCAGGTTTACCTCAGACGAGTACAGGTGAACTCTTGAAACGCTGCAGAATTTATTGGAGTGTTGGATGGATACTGCCCCAACAGGAGCAAAGGCAGCAAAATAAGAGCTGCAAAGTCTAGGCTGTAACTGGTGTGAGGCAGTGAGAACTCAAAGCCAGCCTGTTGCTTGATGTGAACACTCTTTTATGTGGATAAAAAACCGTGCAGAAAAGCACTGGGAATCCTGGCCAGCTGCTCTCAGCCATGGGAGCAAAAGACATCCGAGTGTGCTGGAGTACTGGCCTGATCCCAAGCCTGTGTGTATGGGCAGCACAGATAAAGCACAGCCAGCCCTCAGATAAATGACTGATTAACTCAAATGTGTGAGCCTCTGTCCTGCTGCTGCTGCCACCTCTGCCAGTGAGATTGCAGCTGCGGAGCTCAGCTGCTGCTCACAGTCCAGGGAAAACTGCTTTTTGCAGAAGGGCCAAACCTCCGTGCTGTATTGCAGCTCTTTCTCCAGGGAGCTGACCCTGCTGAGGAGCTGGGTGAGATAATTATTAAAAGGGTCTGTGGGGAAGGCTCCCAGTGAGGAGGAGCAGTGCTGCCATCTCAGGCTCGCTGGTCATCCTGAACCCAGAGCAGCGCCCCACAGAATGCAGCAGGTTCCCTGTGGGTGCTCCTGGCAGGAAAGGGGACACAGTTTTGAGGTGGCAGAAAGCATCTTTTCGTTGCACCTTGCAATTCTCTGCCAAAAAAACCTTCTCTGATTTTGAGGGAGGTGGTCTGAGGCACCCACCAATTTTGTTAGCAATTGCCTTGTGTTGCAGAGAGGCTGCTCCAGAAACAGCACCCACCTCCCCCCAAGCTGAATCAGTATTTGCCTTTAAGTTCTGATAGTATTGAATTATGGGCAGTTAGGCACTGTACAAAACTTTCATATTTCTGAAGTATGGATGAATGGGTAGCATTGAGTAGTGAAATGAGAGCACAGAAATGATCTCAGTGTTAATGGCATGCCTGTGGTGTTTTTCTGCTCTCTTCTAGAACAAAATGCAGCCATAATTATTTCTGCTGATTTCATTCAAAGTATTGATCCACAAATAGTTTTGGCCCTCAAGGACTGAAGTAGTTTTTAACATCATTTTAAACCAGAGTTCCAGTATCCTGCAGGCTCAGAACATAAGTTGTATAAAAGGATAATAAGAGACTCCACAGGCTGTTTTTGGAGACTAAACATTCACCCTTGTTCACTGGAACTAGAATGGTTTGGGTTGGAGGGAAGCTTTAAAGAGCACAGAATCATAGCATGGTTTGTGTAGGAAAGGGCCAAACAATCTCATCCTACCATGGGCAGGAGCACCTTGCACTAGATCAAGGTTCTCAGAGCTCCATCCAATTTGGCCTTGAAAACTTCCAGGGATGGGACACCCACAATTTCTCTGGCCAGCTTCCTCCAGTGCCTCACTAATTCTTGATGTCTGAACCTACCCTCCTTCAGTTTAAAACTATTTAAAGCCCTGTGCCCTGTTATTACAGGCCCTGGTAAAAGATCTCTCTCTGTGTTTGTTACAAGCCTTTTTTAAGTATTGAAAGGCCACAATAAGTCCTTTCAGATTAATGAACACTGAGAACCAAGAGCAGAAACCTCTTTTTCAGCAGATCTCGGGACTGTGTACATGCAGACAAACTCTGTGGAGACTCTTAGATGCATGAAATGAGGACTCTTCCAGGGAATGGGTGTGTGAGGCACCTGCAAAATCCCAGGGACGGAATTACTGGGAGGATTTCAAATGGAGCAGGCTGAGTCTGAGACAGGAGACTGCCTTCCCTCAACAAACTGCTAGCTGAGCTTTCTAATTCCTTTATCCAATGGATCTTCTGCAAAGGATCCTGAACCACACCAGACATCAGGCTGAGTCAAACCAAAGCAATTGAAAAGACAGTAAATGAACCAGGGTTTTACATATTCTGAAGCACAGTTTGTGACTTGTGCCTAGGAATTATCACACCCAGTGAAATAAGGTTTTTCTGTTTTCAAACTTGCTAGAGGACTGAAGGGAATTATTCAATTAAAGCAGAAAAGGACAAGAAGGAGCCACCAAAAAAAGATATAAGAGAGACAGAGAAGATTCCTTGAAAAAAAATGCATGTTGGGAAAGAGTACAGCACAAATCCAAAGCAAGGGGAACTGACCTTAAAATGTTGTGACTACTCGGTCACTTATTTCCTGTTTACTTCTCTTTGCTTTGTTTTGCAACATGCTCCAGACTTCGAGAATTTCTGGTATAAATAAAGAGGTATGATTTTTTGGATCAAGTATCTTCCCACACAGCAGATGTTTCTTCAAAAATAAGTATTCAGAAAATCCTTTTTGTTTCAACAAGGAAAGTATTTTTCAGACTACTGTAGAAACAAAGCAAAGATATCTTGTTTTTCCAACTGATGCACTTGCACAAAACACCTGCGCCGCTCAGAGGTGGTTTTATATTTATTAGCTGAGTTGCAGCACCTTTCACAAAATGTTTTAAAAGGAAATATTAGAGGTTCTGGAGTAGAAAAATTCCCTTTGTCAGTATAGTCCAAAACCAATGTATTCATTTAGAATGTACTGGAAAGCAGGAAAATATAATCACGCTGCTTAGATAAGTAAGCCTTGGCTTTTCTCAGGGTGCTGGGCAAAAGAAATTGAACATGTTAAAAAAATAAAGCAAAATTATCACTAGCTGAGAGAATAGCAGGGAGAGTGACCTGAACAGAAACCACTGAACTCTTGTTGAAACTTTATGCCCTGGGTGATTTGTCACCTCTACTTGCCCAGTCACAGAGAGGTCACAGCCTCAGTTTATGGACAGCAGCTATATTTAAAAAACTCTGGCTTTGCACTGGGAACAGTTTTGCTGATAAGCTCAGGCACCAGTGAAGCTTCGTGACTCATGGCCATCCTGACTTCATTATCTGCCTATTAGTACACATTAATTAATAGCTCTAATATCATACTTTGTTTACTCTGCACCTTATCTCAGGGTTTCATCCTCCTGCCCTTAACTGTTTTGTAATCCCTGCGCTCAATGGGACTGTTTGCACAATGGAGGATTAGCCATGGGAAGAAATTATTATCTGGAAAGATAATATGTCCATGAGTCCTCTACACTCCCAACTCAAGAAGTGATTTTTTTATTTGCTAAAGGCCTGATCCAACATCTGTATCCATCCATGATTCAGTGACTTCTCCACTGAATGCCTCTTTAAAGGAGGGCAAGGGTTGGCAACATTGTAGGTTCTGGTGTGAGGGAAAGGAAAGGAACCAGTCCTCATTGCAGGTCAGCAAAGCCTACAGGGCCAATATAAGTGTGTAACCCTTCAAATTCAGATGTGAGATCTTAACTCTATTTTGTAATGTTTGGCTGCTTTATATCTCAGTGTTCAAAGCTACTTTATGACCATAAACTACTAGGCACTACTTTATGAGCAGTAAAACACCTCTTTTATTGTCGTTGCCAGAATTCAAAAGGCAAGAGGAAGTAATTGTCATTGTTTACATCAGAGACTGCCTTTCAACTGTTGCCTTAAGAGAACAAATTCTAGGATAAATCAGTATTTTTAGAGTGAAAATAGGAATAAATCAGTATTTTTCCCTTCTGAGGTATGTAATCATTGTCTCTTCTTTATCTCACAGTGTGATTGCATCTTGCACCAGTTGCAGATAAGCTTTAGATAGATATAGATAAAATCTGGGAGACAAAATCTTAAAATTGGAAAACAGGTGGAGAGTTCATGAGAGCTGAGGGTTTGGAAGGAGCCTCATTTGTCTTTAATCACACTCAGATTGCAAAGAATGGACATGACTGTTATTTTTTCAGACAAAATACTGTATTTGCCACCTCTAACAACAGCAGCACCTTGGATAGAGATAGCAAAGGAACCTTGGGGTGTGAAGACTGGCTCAAGAAAAGCTGCTAACAATTTTCCCTGCAGAGGAAGAAGAAAGAATGTTGGCATTAGGGATTCAGTTACCAATGGAAAAGGTTTTGCAAAGACAAAAATATAGGATTTGCTTGCAGGTTTGTGGCACTCAGTCTCAGAGGTGCTGCACAGAGGCATATCCCTATGGATACTGCTGGTGGAATGTGAATAACTGAGGAAATGCTGCTGGCTTTTAGGACTAAGTGTATTGTCAGCACAAAATGCACAGCTTCAAACACCAGGAGTTTTCTGGTGCAGCACAGGCAAGTTCCTTCAGTTGCTGGGAAACTCTGCTGGTGGCCAGCAAGGGGAGAACCTCTGTCCCCTTAATCCCTAGTTCAGCCCATCTGCTTGCTGTGGTCTCTCTGATTTTACTACCTCGGCAACTACCTTGTTTGAGCTCTTCAGCTCTTCCTCATACATCCAAAGCATGAAATTGCATTTTCATAGCACAAACTCACCAGTCAGGGTATAAGTGACATTTCATTGGTGCTGGATTCTCTTTTAAACAACTAGTGAGCATCAGCACTTTTTTGCCAGTTGAGTGGCACAGACTTATCCCAAAACAAGGATCAGATTCTTGTCTAAATATTGCTGCACAGAAGTTTCCAACTGCACACTGGCACCCAGGGGTGCTGGGTGTTACCTGGATGTGATAATACCTGTGAATGATAGTGATAACAATAATGTGAGTGATATGTATCTGGGGCACACCTGTACAGGAACCTACAGCCAGCAAAGCCTCCTGAGAAACCCTTCCTGGCTTTCTGGAGGCTGCTCTGTGGATGGAAAGCCCAGGGTGAAGTCAAACATTTCCAAGGTCCTTGTAAGGTGCTCAAGTTCCCAACAGGAAGGCAGGAAGAAACAGCCTCTATTTTAAAGGAGATTATCTTCAACAAAGATTTGTCAAGAGGAAATACAGAGAAAGCTGAAGCCAAGGCACATGTTTCTGTGACCCAGTTACCTTCCAGAAACCCAGGCAGGACAGAAAGAACTCTGGCTTCTGGCTACAAGAGAGCTGCTGAGCATTAACACATAGTAACCCAATTAATTTATTCCCCCAGTGGATAATTACTAGCTTTTTTCTTTTTCTTGCTGCAAAGTAGCAGCCAAATAATGGTGCTGATTTTAATTAACCAGCCAATGGGAGGCTGGGTGGGCTGAGGAGAGCTTTCATACAAAAATTAATTAATGCTCTGACCTAGTTTAGAGTGTTGCTTGAGTGGAAACTGGGGGGAAGCTGATATCAATCAGTTATGGATCTTTTCACATCCTTTTTACCAGTCAAGTAATGAGTCTTCCCACGTGATCCCCAACACTTCAGTTGGCAACCTGAAAGAATTTAGTGAACAGACCAGAAATAAGTAATTCCCAAGGCAGACATAATTTCTTTATGAACACACCTGAGTTAGAAAAGGAAAAGGTTCTTCTTTCTCAAACCCAGCTCCTGGTTTATTGCTGAGCTCAGCTCAGGGCATGTGATGAGTAATTCAAGCTCTGCTGTTTTAACCAAACTGTAGCTGTGTCAGTGTTTCTTCCTTTTGTCTTCCCAAATTTTTTTTAATCCTACATGTCTCAGATAATTAACTCTTGCTTTGATTTATTTTCCCAATCCTGAAAATAAGGCCCTTCAGGATTTTATTTAATCTTTCTGTTTCTGTTTGGGAAACAGATCATCTGTACTGATCATCTGTAAATTCTTCCTATAAAAGCAGCTTTTGCCTCATTTCTGAAAACCTGCATGGTTCTCTGCAGTTCTTGCCATGGGCCCACAGCAATTTATAACCACCAAATCACTTTTGCAAGCTGAGGCCAAAGAATGCATGACATTATTTATTGCTTTGCATTGTCCTGTCTTGAAAAGTTATCATCTGAACAGGCAGCATAACCACATTGGGGAAGAAATGAAGTTTTAGTTCCCTCCTGCTTTCACAAGCAGGAATACGAGGCACAAGTACATGAAATTAATTTCCCAAGATCACAGTGGTGCAGTCAAACCATCCCACCCTTTGCCCACTTGCCAGCACTGTAACATCTTCCTCAGCTGGGAAAGTGCAGTTAGGATTACTGCAGGTAGAAGGTCACAGAAACACTCAGTTCAAAATGTCTATCAGGTGAACTCCAGTCTGGTAAGAATCTCCTCCTTTCTGTAAACAACTTTGTCAGGTGGTTGGGAGCCAGGTCCTTCACCCAAATATTGTGAAATGTTGACTCACAAAGCAAGCAGTTCTGTTTAAGTCACTGCAAATCAATGACTCACTTTAGCAAACTCTTATCTGGCAGTTGAGCATCACATCCCTGTTTAGGTGTCCAGAGATAAGTGGAGTCTCACAGCCTTTTCTAGGTCACTTCACCAAAACCCACAAAATTCATCCTCTGCAAATCACAACATAATGTTTTGTTGGAAGCCTGAGACAACTACTGTCTGGGAGGCAGGAATTACACACCCTTGGGATCTGACTTCTCCATAAAATGCAGCCCAATCCTGTGTGGGGAATAAGCTTAAACCATTCTGAATCCTATTAAAACCTCTTTTTGTCGAGGACACACCAAATACCTATTGTCCCCTTTTCCTGCAGGAGCAAGCAAATAAGGCATTCAAGGAGCATCAGGGCTGGAAAGGATTAATGAACTGTGGCTCTGCCTCCAGCACCTGATTTGGGGTGGGGAGGCAGTTTGTGCGTACAGGAGAAGGGAGAGCCAGGTACAGCTGTCATTAGGAATTGATCAGTGTTTGTGGGTAGCTTTGGGTGTGGGGGAAGCTTTAGCTTCTTGCTGCTGTGATTTTGTCCTAAATAAGGCACCAATGGCTTTCAAAGGAGACCCTAGAGGATTTAGGTTCTGACTTGTAGGGAAGCTAGGCTGCCCACCCTCAGTGATCTATTTTGGTTTTATTTTAAATATTGCTGAGGTTCCCTTTCCCCCCCTGTGCTGAATATAGCATGTATTGGAATTGAGCTCTGTCACTAAACTTTATTTTAGATATTGCTGAGGTTCCTTTTCCCCCTCTGTACTCAATATAGAATTGTATTGGAATTGACCTCTGTCACTAAACTTTATTTTAGGTGTTGCTGTGGTTCCCTTTCCCCCTTCTGTACTCAGTATGGAATGTATTGGAATTGAGCTCTGTCACTAAAATTGGAGAGCACTGAGCGCTTTTTTAGAGGTTTTGTATGTTTTGTTTACATGGTGGTGCTCGATGAACCTCTGAGCTCAAGGCAATACGTTGTCTCCTGCCCCTCCCCTCCACGAGGGACGCAGGGGGGCTGAAGGAGCAGCTGCTCGGAGGTTCGTGGCAGAGAATCTTGCCCTTGGCACTCTGACTCAAGGCACATTATGGTGTGACACACCCACTGGCGTGGATGTTACCGTGGCTTGTTTGCAAATACTGGCTACTCCAGCTGAGAGGTGCCAAGTGCTCACAACCGTCCAGCAGGATCCTCTTGGTGACCTCCTTTGTGAACAGTGTCACATGTTTAGTGCCAGCAACAGAGTACTGCCATGACCAGGAATTAATGTAAGTGTAATAGTAACCACCAGTCTCTTGAAGGGCAGCTGAAAAGATGACTGAGCCAAACTCTCCTTGGTGGTGGGAGGTGGTGCAATAAGAGGCAAAGATCACAACTTGTGGGATGTTGGGAAAAACTTCATCCTGGGGAAAATGTGCATCCCTGGGGCAGATCACCAGGGGGATTGGGGGAACCTCCAACCTTGGAGGGGGTTCAAGCTTCTGCTGGACAAAGCCACAGCAGACCTGATTTAGCACTGGCAGTCACCCAGGAGGATGGGAGAGAGAGTGACTTCCAAAAGTCCCTTCCAGCCAAATCCTCATGGGATGACAATCTCCCTGTTGCCATTTGCCGTGGGAACACTTGAGACAGAGCCTGTGGATTTGTAACTGCGGGTCTGACCATGCAGTGGGAGGAAGGCAAACCCAAATGACAGCTGGCTCCAGGGCAGCTCATGCTATTCCACCAAAAAATTACTCCTCTGGCCTTTCTCCAGAAATGCAAGGGCAGTTCTGTGCTGTGAAAACACTCCTTGCAGCAGAGGACCCACTAAAGATACAAGCAGACAGACATTTGCCCACTTCTAATGTTGGCAGGGGGAGGACAGAGCTGAAAGCCTGGTGGCCAGTGAGCCAGACTTCCTGTGCTAATTAAAAATCAGTGTGAAAGCCCAAGTGTAGATTAAAATCCAAATGCTCCCTGTCCGTACCTTAGCTAGGTCTGTCCAGAGCTTATGCAGATGTTCTTGCTTGAAGTTTGTGAAGAAATGTGACATTAACTTCTCTAACTGCTCAAACTGCAGTAACTAGAATCTCTATTACCTGCAGAAATGGACTGCTATCCCTATAGTGTGTAGCATGGTATTTAGGGACTATTCTGGACAGAATTTTTCATCCCAAAAATGTATTTAAATGCATTTTTAAGAATAGCTAATATGTCAGACCCCTAGTCTCTGGCATTCTTTGTGATGAATCAGTGGTCAGTTATTTCTTGGCAAGGAAGTAAAAATGACTGTGTTGAGAAATATTGAAAAAACAGCATGTACAACCTAAAAGCTAAATGAGCAAGAGACCATGTAAACAACACCTCAATTATTTTTTGGGGTGGTGGGGAGCAGGGGAGGCAGAATAATTTAGTTTAAAGCATGCTAGGCCTTTGAGGAAGAAATTGGAGCACTACAGAGGTTGTGTGTGTTACAAGGAGGCAGCTTTATTCTAGTCCTTGGTTTGGGCAGATTGAACCTTATCTGCAATTTTAAAGGCTTACACAACAGAAAAAAAAGTGTTGTCAAGGGGAAAATTCAGATTAATCCTGCATCTTGGCAGCTGGATGGGAAATTGTTATTAGTGCTAATGCAAAATTGCACTTGAAACGATTCAAGGAGCACCTTAATGTACCATTAGCACTCAAAGTGTCAAATGAATGAATCAGTACCCATGCTTATCCTGGATGAGGTAATGCTTTTCCTGCTCAGAGCTAGTGACAGACGGCAGGAACAAGGAGCAATCTCTGCACTGTGAATTTGTGTCCCTCTGATTGTACCCCAGGTGAGAAGGGCAGCTTTGGGCTGCTCAGGGTATCAATTGATGATGCAAGGAGGTTGCTGGCAGAGGCTTTTGGGCTGTGGGAGTCCATCCTTTGCTCCCCTGCTGGCACAGGGCAGGTGCCTGTGTGGCCTCTGGAGCAGACATCACTGCCAGGCAGCAGGAGCAGCTCGCCCTTTTTCATCCCTCTGTGCTGTTCCATCCCCAGCCATTTCAGGGCAGAAGGGGCAGATTTGGCTGTGATGTGTTCCCTGCCCTGCCTGTGGCAGCTCACTTTTGGACATCAGATCTAGTCTGGCATTTTTAGCTCAGTGTCCCCTAGGCTCTGGGTGCTCTACTCAGGACAGGATTTCCAAAGGGAATATTTTCCCACTATCTCTCAGGAAGTTCCCAGTAGGGGTATTCCAAGGATATTTTGCATTTTTGTGCTGCTTCATGTGTGGCTTGGTTGACTTTCAGTCCTTGGCAGTTCCTCAGTTTGTGATTACAGTCTCATTTACCATCCTTTGCTATGGAAACTGGAAGTAGTGCCAGGGAATTGCTATGCAAATACCAATGCAGGGTTTATGAGGGCAAGGGAAGCATCAATAGACGTGATGTTTATGAGGCAATGTGGAATTCTTTTCGTACAAACCCGAAGGAGGAGGGAATTCAGGATGGGAGGATGCATCTATTGCCAGAACAACGATCTCACAGGGATCACGTAGCTGCTTTAATTTCTGAGACATGGAACATGCTGTACTTGAAAAAGACAAGATTTCATTCCAATCTATGGGAACTTGCTATTATTTAGTAATTCCATGTTACCCTGATGATGAGGGAGCAGCAGATTTGATTCAGCAACAGATCCCACTGAAGTATTAAATACACCTTTGCTCTCATTTCTGATTCAAAAGGTCAAATGGAGGTAAAAACATTTGTTTAGTACTTCTAAGCTACAGACACACAGAGTTTGACTGACAGTTTTGCCGTGGCAGGTCCAACCACTTGATGCAGCAGCGTGAGGGGCTAACTTGCTTTCTAAACAACCTTGTGACACTGGAAAGGAAGGCACAGACATCCCTGTGGCCACAGCAGGGACTGATCAACCTCTCCCAGCTTCCAGGGACTTGAGCTGCTGTGTGTGAGTCCAAACTCCAGCAGGAGAGGCAAATAAAAGAGGAGGAAGGAATGGAGGAAGAGGTGCATGACCTCTAGCAAGAAGAAACAATGGTATGAAAGTAAAACTAGATACTGTATAGAAACCATTCCAGTCCTTGCTTTTAGCATTAAAAATATAAAAAACCCTCTGTGCTGTTTACATACAAGGTTCAGCAGTGATTTGGAGGCCTAAGTGCAGCTACTGGTTAGCTCCTCATTGACCTTCAAAAATACACTACAAATGTCTTGGCTCACTTGTCTGTGCTGCTGTTTGGAATGTACTCCTGGCTTGAATCCTTCAGTGCTGCAGCGAAAATTGCTATGGGCAGCATCTGCTCTGAGTAACCTGGGTCACAGGAATAGGACCAGCTGCAGCTTCTGGGGTATAGTGAAGCCTTTCCCATTTTTTCTTTGGTGTAGTTGGGGAATAGGGAGTTTTTCTTTACAGAGATTCATTATTGATGTATTGATCACCCAGCAGAAGCCTTCCCTGTGTACTACTTTTCCTAGAGATGATCAGCCAAAAGCTGCTAAGCTTACCTTTGTCAGGTTGAATATGTATGACTTGTGTAGAGAAGTTCCTCTACTCTAATAGCCCCTGAAAAGTGATACATTTTCCTCCAAAATGCCTGCATTCCAGAAATTCAATACTTCTTATCAGCTCAGTCATCATGTGACTTGGAAACATTTGATTTCCATCTTTTGGCTCTGGAGCTGAGAGCCTTGCAGTGCAAGACTGGAAGTGTGGTTTGGTGGCTGTGTAAATTCCAGACAGGAATTCTGTGGTGCAGAACAGGCACAGGGCTGCTGCTTTCTCCACACAAAAGCAGATTTGAGTCAATCTGAGCACTTGGGATCCAAGCACAGTTGTCTCCATCAGGAGGAAAAATTTGTGGTAACAGCCTGAAGGGGTTCTGTGGGCTTGTAACAAGCCAAGAGAGTATTACACAGGCACGCTGGGATTTCTTTTGCTCAGGTAGCTGAGCAGCACACATCTGTGTTCTACTTCTCTGCTGTTTCTGATGCCTCTACACACAAATACCCTCAAACCTCTATTTATTGTTGGAGAGGAGTTGTGGTTTGACAGGTCCTGGACCTGCCGTCCCTTGATTTTGAAGGTCTGATCAAAATCAGAGACACAGGCAACTCAGGCTCCTCATTTCAAGCTATGTTCACGTGTGCTGATATTTTTCTCTCCATAATTAGGGTTAGGAAAAAAAAAAAAAGAAGTGGTAACAGGTTGACAAACATTGGGCCTGTTGGTGTCTTGGCATCAGGGACTTGGTGACAGCTCATAGAAACCTTCAGCAAAACACCAGCCTGCATTACAGAGTACTTGGGATGCTCTCCTGGGGCAGAAAGCGTGACAAACTTCTCATTCCCAATCAGGTGATCCCTTACTAAAACCACAGTGCTAGCCATACCTAGGCACACTGACTTTTCCTTCTTTTCTGTAAAGGGGAACAGAAATTCCCCAGGCTGAGGAGCCTCCCACTGCAGCTAGCCATGCTCCATCCAAGTCTTTGCTGCATGACCTTGAGCAGGATGCAGAAGAGGGGTCCGTGCAGAGGCAGAGTGTGTGGAGCCAGGGATTTTGTAGTCAGCTGGGCTGGGAGCAATGGGAATGGCGGTGGTGACAGGAGGGAAAGTCTTGCAAGTGGCTTGTGTGATGATGAAGAAGGGCACTGACACTGGGAGCTGAGGATGCTGCTCCAGCAGGTCACTGCAATTGGTAATAAATAGGATTTTTTTTTTTTCCGAGCGGATCAGGGTTCTCTCTGGTGTCCCCTCTCCTGCTTTTTAGAGGGAAAAGTTGAAAGTTTGAAGTTTTATGATTGAAAATACAAGAGGAATATCTGTCAGGGTAAGAGCCCTGAAGTGCATTGACAAATTCTATGTATTGCACTCACAGATTGCATCACCCTTGGAAAAGAGGTCTCCACCCTGAGAATCTGCTGTGTTCTCAGTGTAATGTAAGCCAGTGACTGAGTCATTGCAGCTTTGATTTTTTTTTTTTCTTTTAGGAACTTTTTTTTTTTTTTTTTTTTTTTAATTAGAGGTCTCTGTGATCCAGCCAGTAGATAAATAATTGCTGTGATGTAACTGCAAATAAAACAGCGTTCGGTACTGAGAAATGTGAGCATCAAAAACCTCCAAGTAGGCAGCAAGCAATCTCTTAAAAATAGCTAATCTAAAAATAAAAGAATAGGGAGGGCGCACTGCAGAAGAGCAGTTAAGGAGCTTACATTGGCGACTAAGAAGAGCTCTCTATCTGCAAAGTGTCTTTGCCTTTAGGCAATAAATCAGCCTCAGGCCAGAGGCAGAGTCTCCTCTCTCCCTGCTCACTTTCAGGGCTTAAGGCAGCCTTAGTCTGATGCTCTCATCCAAGGAATTCAAGGCTGATTTAGCTGACTCAGGAAAGCAGTGTGTGAAATCGTGCTCCCGCAGGGCAGAGGTCCTGTGGGCTCCTCCTGCCATAGGGCAAGCCCAAGGCTTCTGTTTTCCTTCTCCTGGTCTGTGTGAGCCCTGGGAATGGAGCAGCAGGCTGTGCTGCAGCAGGGCCAGCCCTGGGAGCTGCATGGCTCTTCCCACTCCTAAGGGATGGACTCTCCTCCATTCTTGTGGGAGGTCATGGATAAATTCAACTAGAAGGACACCAGCAACAGCAGCCTAAAGGCAGCAACAAGGCTACATTCTCTTGAAACAAAAAACATTGTTGGTTTAAACTTTCCAGTAACAGTGGGGGCTTTTGGAGTCTTGAATAAAGAGTGAAGTGAGAGGCCAGAAGGACAGTTGGCTGTTCCTTCTGAAGTGCTCACACAGATTCACTGCACAGCAGCACGTTCTCAGTGCTGGGGACACTGGGTCAGGGTAGCTCATGCGGATGCTCAAAATCCAGCTGAAGGCTCACCAGGCTGAGGGGAAGATCAGTTTATGCATTAGAACTTCACTCTGCCAGGTTTAACTTTGCCCCTTTCTTGATCTTCAGCCTGGGGGACAATTTCCATTGCGCTCTGCTGACAGCTCAGAAAAGGAAAGCCCAAACCCACTCTCACACTGCTGATAGCCCCAAGCAGTAAAGAGAAATTTTTCTTTTTGTTCTAGTATTACTGCCAGGCCTTCCAAGAAAACCAGCAGGACTTTGTGAGCATTTCACAGCTCAGGAAAAAGCCCTGTCTTGCCCTGCCCTGCCCTGCCCTGCTCTGCCCTGCCCAGGTGGATTCCTGGAGAATAGCTGGAGGCAAACATCCCTCTGAGCACATTCTTGCCCCTTTCCATGCGCAGCGTGTCTCTGCAGAGAGATGCACCTCAGCAGTGTCCCTCCTGCGCAGGAGCACTGACACAAGCCTGATTTTTGGTGGGCTTTAGTCCTTCAGCTGTGACTCACACAGAATGCAGAGGTTAGAGGTGGACACGCCTTGAACAAACCTCACAGTGGGCCAGACTTTATCCAGAACTATAGGAAAATGTGTAACTACTCAAAAAAAAACCCACCCAAAAGCCCCAGTGTTCCCTACCACAATATATGGGGCAGGTAATAAGACTGTCAAATCAAGAAACTCTGAACGGGATCAGAATGGAGCCTCCCTTTTATGTTATAAAGATGCTCTCCTAGAACTGGTGGGCAAAATTAATACCAAAGCCATTGTCAAGTCTATGTCCTATGAGTGGAAACTCAATTAAAGTAGAATTATGTGCTCACAACTGCAAAAACTACTCAGGAATTCCCTGAAACAGCACAGCTGCTGAGGGAGCAGGTAACAGTGTGTGAGAGCAGAGGGTGATTTCCTTGGGCACTCCACAATCTCTGCCCTTCAGTTTCACTATTCACCATCAGCCATCTGCAGAACACCAGCCCTTTAGCTGACATACTTGACTCTACTTTGATCTGGCTTCTAGGAAAAACAGGGTCAATGTGGACGTGCTTATCTCGGGTTACTTTTGAACTCTTTGATCCAATCTAACAGATTGGTAGGTAATGAGCTCAGAGCTGGGGTGCTGGTGGTTAACAAAAGCCTGCTACTGGACAGGGGAGACACCCTAGCAGTGTAGAAAGGCAAGCAAATGAGCTCAGCTCCTAAACACAATAGAGAGTAGTGCGTAAGTACTGCAATTGACACTTCTTGTCATCTTCCGTGCTGCATCAGGCACTGGGAGGTCCAGGCAAGAAGCCAGACTGTGACTGTTCTCCTGTGACTGTTCGCTTCAAGTGAGGCTGGAAGCATCTTTTGGAAATTCCCTGAAGCCTCAACAGCATGAGAACTGACATATCTCTGGTGGGTATTTCTGTGTATAGAGGGAATGAAAGTCCAGCTGTCACAATTCCCATCCAGATCCCAGGAATACAAGAACTGGAAACTCAGACACATGCTCCCTGCCAGAATTCAAGGAGTCCTGTTGCTGGCTGGTGTACACAGTGACTGAGAAGCTGAAGAGACTTGATCACTCCAAGAGTACAAGGGGATAAACAGCAGAGGATAAATCAGTGGCTAAAGGGTGATTCTGCCCCACAGGGAGACTAAGACATGAGCTTAGGAACTCCAAATGTCTTTGCTTTACAGGCATTGCCATGGGCAGCAGCTGTGTCAGAGCCAGGCAGAGCGATTGGGATGAACTCCTGGGCAGCAGAAATGTAAGGGTGTGGAGGTTCAGTACGAATGCAGTGCAAGAGGAGAAGTCTGGCAGAAGGGAACAGGATGCTGGTTAAGGGAGACCCAAGTTGTACTTAGGTGCATCATGAGAGCTAAGTTACAGAGTGCTTCGTGCCCACTCCAGAGTCACATAATGCTTTTATTTTAGTGAGTTGTGATGCAGAAGAGAGGAAATGAGGCCCCACAGAGCCGTACATCAGCATCCACAGTGCTAAAATCTTGTACAGAACAAGAATCACAGTGTTAGGTCCTAAAAAGCTCTCATTCAAAGTGGGTTCAAGAAGCGGCAGATGTCAAGGAGGTGGCCCAAAAAAAGAGAGGAGGTAAAATCACTCAGAGCATTGGAAAACATGTCTCTGCACACGTTCTAGCATCTCAAAGGAGAGAGGTGAGATTTGGTACAGAAGTGTAAGAAAAAAGCTTTCTGCTCTTGCTTGTACTGAAATATCTTCAACATTCACACTGTCAGACCTTTGCCACAGTAAACTACTTTTTGAAGAGAAAACCAGTTTCTCCTGGAATCACAAAATTGTAAGACAGTATCAATACATGAACTGGCTACTATGATTTCTTAGTTTCGTTTAGAAGTGGCACCTTAAAAAGTCAGATAACAGAAAAAGCAGGTCACAGCCACAACAAGGGATTAATAAAAAAAAAAAGGGGGGGGTATAAAAGTCATTTTACTGGCATGTGGTACACCAGAAAATAACATTTGGTCTTTGAAACTTCCTGTACCTCAGGGTGTTGCCTGCAGCAAGCAAAAGGCTTAATTAAACCTCTTGTTACTGAAGGAGGAAGCAAAAAGCATTACTTGTCTTATGGCCAGGAAAGAGAAGGCCAAAAATGTTTTTGATTGCCTGGCTGACCCAGTTTTTGTAATGCAGATGACTGCTCAGTGCTCCTAAACTTCACCTGTCTTGAAGAGAAGTGCTGTTACCAGAACACAGCTTATAAGGTTGGAGGAACTTAGGAGATGCTGCTTGACTGTGGGTGAGAAGGACAGGTAGATGAGCTTATAAATTAGAAAGACGTGTAAAATAGCTTACTTGTTAACACCCTAGAGTTACCCAGGAACATGAGTCAGCAATCAGCTCTCTGTCATAGCCCAGTCCAAACTCTGAAAGGCAGAGTTCTCTCTGCTTGGAGATAGTAATGACCAGGAGGGGTGTTTCAGTGAAAATGACCCTTTAGAGGGAGGTTTGCTGCTTTGAGTGATTGGCTTTGATGTGGCAGAACATGAAGCACACAATGTTTTTTTATGTGTGCCTGAAAACTCAACTTTGGCAAATTTGGAGGGGCTATAATATTCTTTACCTGATCAGCTAACACAGATGTATAAATCAATGAGTTTTAGGGTAAGCAACCTCTGGTCTTTTCCCCAGGTAAGCAAGTATATTCCCACAAGCATGCTAACCCGGTTTTGGCCTTGGTAGCAATCAGCTTTTTATGTGTTTTTCCTCTGCAGCTGAGCTGCACTTTCAGTGCTGTACTGTGGTGTGTGCACACAAAGGACACAGCTCTAGGTGAAGGAATGATGATCATGCAAAAAGCTACTGGAGAATGCCAGGTGTCTGACATTTTATGGGCCTGTGGAGTGGTGAAAAAGAGCTTTTCTTACAGCCTTCCTCTGCTTTTTGCTCCTTGCAGTGTTGTCAGCAAACCTCACTGGTTTGGAAGGAGTGGAGATGAGCTGCCAGTTGCTGTTTCTCACTCACACTGGCCTGAAGCCTGTAAACATTCCTGGGGTAACCACAAGCGAATTTTCCACAGCAAAGGCCACTAAAACTGCAGTGCTTGGGGAAAGCTTCAGAATGGGAACTAGGATGGAGTCAGATACTCCATCTGTTTTAGTACCAGTGTCTTGAGCTGAGAAGTGCATGCAATTAATAAATGTAAGTATTTTTATAATTTATTTAATAAATTTGAGTATTAAATTCATTCAATTAATACATTTAATTAATTTTCATTTTTTATATATTTTTTCTTTTCATTTTAATAACAACGAACTAGTTCATGGAGAGGAGTGAACTTAGAACACTGAAGTATAGACTACAAACCTTTGTTTAATAATTTCTGTTAATCAACAGAACAGTCTTTGTAAATTCAACAGTGGAAAAATTAACCTTGTTCACATCCCCTTAGCATCCCTTCAGCCCACCTCCTGGATTTGCTTCTAGTCATTCAGCTGTTGTTCTGCTTTGAGGTACTAAATTAACTTTGAGCTATTGTGTAAGAAAGAAGGAAGTAGGCAGGAATCCCTGTGGTGTGACACTGGGAAAGGACTGAAAAGACACAAACATGCAAGTTCTGCTGTTTGTGGAAACAGACTCTTTTTCTTCCTGTTATGTATGAAGTATTTAAAACGGTCAGTTGGCAGGTACACATTATCTTCAATGGCATGGAAGTACGCATCTTGTACAATCTGGCCCTGAGACTGTCAGCAAGGCAGTCATTTCTCAGTGACAAAAATCTCACTGTGACACAGCTGCAATAGTCAAAATTTCCTTTTCCCCAGTGGACTCTCAGTAGTCTGATCTTTGTTAAATGTCAAGTGTGGGGTTTAATTCTGAGTTTCCTGGCTCTCACGTACCTCCTATTTTAACCAGCTTCAGAAATGACTGCTGGTATAGTTTTATCAGGTGCTAACAATGAGATGCTGATAAAAGGGAGCGTAGTACACACTTAGAGACTTGCCCTAAATACTACAGGCAAACTTAATCTTCTGGCTGATAAGGCAGTTCACAAGAAATAAAGACTACAGTGTGTAGGCTACAGTGGTGGGGGTGCCAGCTCTGCAGGACTTCCTCATTCTGGTGAGGGAAAGGAAGTTTAAAGACTCAGCTGTCCACCTAGTATGACAAATAGGAGCTGCTAAGATGTGTGGTTTTTTTGTAAGTGCCACAGCTTCCTTGGCAGTTCTGTTTGCTGGAGCTCCTTGCTTTTCCAGGAGCCAGTGGTGTTCCCCACTGACAGAGTTTTTCTAGTGGCAGGGACTTGGCATGATCCAGTGGGGTGAAATCACAAAGATGGCTGTTTTCTGCATGCTGTAATATTGCATGTGCTCCCACTGCTAAATAAAGCAGATCTGCTGATGGTTTGCGTTCCACAGCTCAGCTCCAGCTCCAACCCCTGCAAGGAAATGAAGTGCTGCCTTCCAGGTCACAGAAGGCCCCTAGAGAGTGGTGGGGAGTCCTTGGGGACAGATATGACTGCCAAGAGGTAGCCCAGCACTAGAGTAGAGTTCAGGGTTAGTTCCAGCTCAGGGTGTAGCTAGCCTTGCTTGTGCAGTGACCCCAAATGCCCAGGCCTGGCTCAGGAGACACTGTAAGGGCGAGGAAGTCACTGCTGTGCCTGACACAGAGCCAAGGGCTCTCCCTGTGGAGACCTTTCCCACCTCAACTGCCAGAAAAACAAAGCCCTCTTGGCAGTCACGGGACTTCAGATTGATTTTCCTCCTTTTAGTGACTTCCTCCTAAACACATCAGTTTGCCCTGAGTAACTCTGAAGTCCGAAGGCTCTTAGAAAAAACTCCCAGTTTATAGTGAGGTGAGGGGATCCCCACGACCCCAGTCCTGGTTTGGCTGGGTTGCACGTGGCTAATAAATGAGATGGGTACGCTGGATAACTCAGAGATAGGATTTAATGCATAGACCGTAGGGGTGTGGTTAGCCTGGCATTTTATAGGGTTTTACCTGGGGACAGGCATCTAAATTTGGTTACAGGGCAGGGCCTTGACCCTGTAAGTCTAAGGTCTTCAACCAGTGGGGCTTACTCTATTAGCATCTTCCTAAAGTCCCACCTGCCAAGGTCTCAGGTTTATTCCCTCCGTGTAGGGAACCCGGGCTAAGCTTTCATCTGGCTTAGCCAGGTAAGTACCAGTCACATGAGTCTCTCTCACAGCACGAGTGCCACAGAGCGCGGGCAGCTCTCTCTCAGCTCTCTCTCCCCTGGCAGCGTTTCCTCTCACTGCCTGCCCAGACGGTGACTGCGCGGATCCTTGCCCTCTGCCCCGGGATGTCTGCCTGTGCCGCGCACACGCTCTCAGGCGGCACCGCTGTAATTCTCTTTGCTCCAGAAGGATCCAGCACGTGTCCGCGACACTCCCTGCAGCCCCAGTGAACAGTCAGGATGTCTGTGTGTGTCGGTTCTCTGTAAACGTCGTTGTCACCACGCCGATCGCGCCTGGTGCCGAAGCGATGCGATGCCCTCCCTGAGTGTGGCTCACATCCCGCTGCTCAGCTTCCACTCCGCCGCCTGTTCAAGCTCCTCGGTTGGGAGCACACAGACGTCCTCGGTGCATGTCCTTCGGAGGAAGGCTGGCAGCTCATATCCCGCGGGAATCGCCTTGGTTTATTCTCAGCCCGCGCTGTGATGTTTGCAATCTGCAGCCGCACGCTCATTGCAGCTCAAGCCTTGGGCACGCTGCACCTTTGCTGGGCGGCGGTGGAAAGCATCCCATGTTCCAAGGCACGGGATGGCGCCCCTGCCCAACCTCGCCAAAACCTCTCCCCTCTGCATGCAGGGCGATAAGTCCGAGCTAAACGCGCTTTGACCAAAGCCCAGGCGGGAAGGTTTTGGAGTCCACCCGGCGCCACCCGCAGCCCCTCGGGGGCGGGCCCGGGCCCTGCGCAGCCGCCATGGGCGGTATCGCTGCCGCTGTCTCCGGCTTCCTGCCCGTGTGCCGTGCCCGTGTGCCGTGCCCGTGTGCCGTGCCCGTGTGCCGTGCCCGTGTGCCGTGCCCGTGTGCCGTGCCCGTGTGCCGTGCCCGTGTGCCGTGCCCGTGTGCCGTGCCGGTGCTCCTCTCCCGGCAGACCGCTGCTCGGGGCTCTCCGGCCACGCCTGCCCCCAGCCGGGAGGCCTCTGCCCGCTTCCCCTCGCCCTTCGGCGGCCTCGGGCCGGGAGGGCCCTCGCTGGGCACGGCAGCGGCTCTGCGGGCCCGGGGCAGCCCTGCAGCGCTTTTGCCTGTCCCCGTGTTTCCGTTCCTTCTTCCCCGAGCTCGGGCTGCTCTTGGGCCGCTGCAGCGATGTTTCCCCGCGGGAGGCGGTGAGGGGTGCGCTCAGCACGGCCAGGCCGCGGGTGCTCCGGCTTTAACCCGCACCGTGCCCCGTGTCACTCTTGTTGCCGTTCTGAAATAACGCTTGCAGGAAAAGTGGAAAGAAAGGAGGCCGGGAAGAAGAGAACCCCCCTGACCTGCTGAGCAGGGCGGCTGGTAAGACCAGTGCCTCCTCCCATCCTGCTGTATCCATCGCGTCCTGCAGCAGTGCTGCCGGCCGGGCAAGCCTGTGCAGGCTTTTGGGACATTCTTGGTAGCTGTGCAGTGCCACCGGACGAGGCAAAACCGTCCAGTTTCTGCCTGAAAGTATGTCTGTCCTGAAAATCGTCGAGATAATAGCAAAGGAGATAGTGTTTGGGTTTTGTGAGCCTGTGCTGTGCTCTACAGGGTGGGTTTTGTGGCCCTCTGAAAACACATTTCCTGGTTGAGGTTTGACAGAACAGGCTGTTGACATCAGGACCCCCACCTCTAGATAAACCTGGTGGGGAAATACCTGCTCTCCACGGGAAGGAGGGAAGGCTGCCAGCTATTACTTGCTTCTCTGCTTGATGGGTTTTGAATAAACAGCCCACCTGTCAGGTTTTTGTCAAGAAACTCTTGCCTTTACTTCCAGGATGTACCAGCCCCTTTCCTGGAGGTCTCCACTGCTGTCAGAAGGTTCAAGGGCATAACTACATGTGTTCTGCTTCCTAGAAAAAAAATTTTCCTCTGTACCAGACCCAGCAAACAGTGGAATATGTGATGACTGGCTGTTGACACTGGCTAGCATATGCACTTTGAAAGGTCACCCTGTCCATCTGCCACATCAGCTGGTGCAAAGCATCCAACTGGCCTGTTTGTTTCATTCCAGCAGCCTGGGCTTGGCAAACCGTGAAGGAAGATTAAGGGAATCCTGAAGCAGCAACAGACTGTTTGCTCCTGGACTTTGTCCAAGGGGACTGTTTGCACATCAGGTATGGCACAGAGGAATTAGTGAATCTCTTTCATGTATCTGCAGGCCCAGGGCTGAGCCTTTTCTCACAAACACCATCAGTTGTGGTCTCACCATAAGTTTTGGGGATAGGACTAGAGGGAGCTAATCCAGAGGAAAACTGTTTGGTTTTTTTTTAAACTGCTTTGTTTTATCTAAGCCTGATCAAAAGATGGCTGCACTTGTTGTTGGTCCTGTTGTGGCAAGACAAGGGGAGCAGCGCAGGCACCTGGCAGAGACATCCAGGGCCACTGCAGCTCCCATCAGTGCTATCACACCAGCAGCTCCTATTGCTGTAATTTGCCTTTTGCCCCTGGAGAGATAGAATTCATTTGGCTTCTGGTGTGTGTTTTGGGGTTTTTCCAGAGCAATGAAGGGAATAGGTAGTTTAGGTCACTAAAATACTATTCTACCTAAAAGTAGCACACATCATAAACGCAGTACTTGAGGAAAGTTTTCCTTCTCTGTGTTCCTTATGCACAGATCATGTATGTTTTGATGCATGAAGAGCAATAGAGGAGAACTTTCCTTCTGTTGGGGGGAAGATGGTTGTTTTGTACTTTGTTTTGGTTTTAACCTTCCACTGCCCTTTGCCTGGAAGCTTTCTGTGGGTGCACAGACCTTTTCCCTCCAAGGCAAGGCAGCTGCTCTTCTCTGCTATCACAGCCATCATCTCCCCTCTCTTCATTAGTGAGTTGGCCAGCATTTTGCAAAAGT
This sequence comes from Sylvia atricapilla, assembly GCF_009819655.1. Classification (NCBI taxonomy): domain Eukaryota; kingdom Metazoa; phylum Chordata; class Aves; order Passeriformes; family Sylviidae; genus Sylvia; species Sylvia atricapilla. The sequence goes on from NC_089142.1 coordinate 102,014,769, forward strand.
CAGAGGTGTATCTTAGTTCCAAGTTTACTCAGCACAGAAGCACCTAAAGAATTATGTTACTTTTTAAAAAATCTGCCTGGGGGTATTTATTTTTTTCAGTCCTAATGCGTTGTGGGGCTTTCTTTCCCACTTTGGCTGTCACGTTCCTTACTGATAATACCCTCCAGACAAGCATTTGTTGTCTTCATTTTATAGAAAAGAAGATAAATGTGAGCCTGCAGGGTCACACGCCATTGCCTGACCACTAGATCTGGGGCCTGAGGCTGTACTTCTGGGAATCGAGATTTGTTGTGGTCTCCTAGTTATCCTACTTTAGGCTGAGGGCTGTTATCTATGGGACTTGCTGTTGTTCCTTCTTTGCATCTCTAAATTTGTTTTTATTTTCTTAATTAAAGTCTGATTATACTAGAACAGCTCATAAAGCAGTACAAAAATGCCAGATCATTCGTGTTGAACCTCTGCTTAGATTTTCATGCTCTGAAAACCCATCTGAGTGTCATTTCTGCCTGCAGTGTGGGACCATGGAAGGAGAGGAGACGTCACCAAGTCACACCTCAGAGAGCAGCACATTGGACCTCCCCTCTGGCTGTGACCTAGCAGAGCACTTTCTGCCTCCACAGAGCTCTGAAATCAGCCAGGAGCTTTATCCTTCTGGAGATGTTTTTCCCTCTCCACCCACAGGTAACAGCTTCTCCTTCTCTATACGCTCTTTCTTTAGCCAGTGCTTCATCTGTGTGGGCAGTGTGTTGCTTGACTGAGTCACTGCAGGCTGGTACTGGTGCACCTGCCTGTCATAAACCACAATTTTACCAGGGCTGCAGTCTGGTAAATCCAGCTGGGCAGATCCTGTGGGAGCTGTGGATTGATGGAACATGGGAAAGGAGCTCAGAGGATGCTGTCAGCTGCTCATGTTCTGCAATACTCTTCATGTTTCATGTGTTCTCGGACAACTGATAGAGTAGTCCTTCAGACACCAGGAGTAAAGACTGTCTCAAATTGCCATAGTCAGTAGGAAGAGTTTTTAAACTTTTCCTTGTGTTTTTCATGTGCTCCTCATGAACTCAGGATGTGGCCTCGTTACCCCATTATTTTAATAATAATAATTATAACAATAGCTGAGTCTTTGCTTATGCTAATGACAACAGTGTGGTGAAGACTGCGTCAGTTCAACTTTAGTGAGACAGCAGTTTCCTCACTGGAAAGAAGACTGGCTTCTGCAGAAGTGGCGTTTTAGGTCAGCCACTACTCCAGACTCTTAGCATTTATGGTATAAATTATATATCTGGAAAGATAAGGGACAGCTGGCAAGAAATGTGACATCAAAATGTGCTGGCCCAGTGGCACTTCTTGCCATATATTCATGCTGGCTGGAATGAAGGTTCTAGTAATTATATTTAATATTGGGGGGTAGTAAATTCTGGTCAACAAATAATTTATGGAGAGGATTTGTCAGGACACCTGAGCACATGAAAAGTCACTGACAACACTTCTGGTTGCTTTAGAATTTTAAGTAATGTCAAAGTACTTCTCTTTAGATAAAGTGGTTTTCTTTGGCCTGCTTCTGAGAAATTAGCTTGAAATTCAACAGGTGAGTTTCTTTCAATGGGAATTTCACTATTTTTGTGCTAAACAGGTAAGCAATGGGATCTGCCAAGTGATGTTGCCTGATTGTCTGTGCAGTTGCCTTCAGCTTTAGGTATGGGACATCCAGAACTGTAATGGGATCTGCCAGCAGTAAAAACCAAGCCCTGCTTTGGTTTTCCACACAGACCAGGAAGTCACATGTCTTTTCTTAGTAGTGATGGGAACCTTCTGCTGTTAATTTCTGCTGTTAGCCTCTGCTTTAAACCACAACACGTCTCACATGCCATGATCCACGTTGCACTGGAGCAATAGCACATCTGGTTTGAGGTTCTGCTTTATTTTTGTGTGTAAGAGTAGTGACCAGCACTGCAAGGAATGTCCTGAGCCAGCCTTTTCCACTGTCATGGGAGAGGAGGATGGAGAAGCTGCTCTGCTGGTGAGATGGGCTGGGAAGCATTTGCCTGCTCAGGTTTCCCAAGCCCTGTGTCACAGGTATGAAGCAATCCTGGGAGCTGGGAGGCAGTTCCTGGGATGTGTTGCTCAAACACCATTTAGTGTGGCTTAGGGCAAACTGGCTTTGATTGCTGTGTTGGATGGGACACCTGGAATAACTGCAGGAGCACTTGGCAGCCCCAGGAATGTCTGGGGCTTAGTGGAGCAGCACATGAGGAAATGACAGTGCTGGGGAAGGGTTTGTGGTGCCTGTGTGGAGCAGGCAGCTGCAGCTCAGCACCAAGGTATGCTGAGAGGTCACATCCTGCCTCCTGGCTGTCCCCAGCACCTCCTGGTGCCAGTGGGGATTCCAGGTGTGCTGAGGAGAGCAGATGGGGCCCATGAATCCTTCCCTTCTTTGCTTGCTGTGGGGAGTGCTCCCAACTGAAACCACTTAGCAATAATTGTGGGAGGCTCCCTGTGCTCCTGGAGTGAAATAATCCAAGTGTCACAGGATAACCAACTCATGCTCTGAACATCTTGGTTCTTTTCTCCTCATAATAGCCCCTAACAAATATACATACCCACTTAAACCCTCTCTCTTGATGCAACTTCAACATCCCAACCCACTGAGTTTGGTCACTGTGGCAGAAGGGACAGGAAGATGGTGTTAGAAACAGTCAGCCCACGTCAGATATTCTTGGAAAAGCAGCTTCTGCCAAATGTATCCTGGGAGAGGAGCTCCTTTGCTTGTTTTTTTTGTCAGGAGACACTGAGAGCTGCTGTGGCACCCCGTGAGTGAGAGAGGAGTGGCTGTGGGTTGCACCCCACAGTATGACCACCAGATTGGATCCTGGGGCTTGGGCAGGATGGGTGAGGATCTTCCTCAGTGATTCAAAAACATTTCCAAAAGACCCACAGGTCTCTGGGGATGTGGCAGCTTCCTTAGGAATGCAGCTGACTGGCAGGACAGGCTATTTTCTGCCATCTGCAGCATGAGCTGGGCTGAGAATGACTGAAGTCCCCCACCATCCAAATGGTAATGGGCAATTCTTGCTGCCTGAGGCACCAGTGACAGGTTTGAGTAGTCTGGAGAAGCTCCATCACTTTTAATAGCACAGTAGTCATTAGCCATGAGGACAGGGCCTCCTGAAATCAGGCATCCTGAGGCAAGAAAACAGTAGTCCTGTTGGAATATTACTAAATATTTGTGTGGAGATGAGGCTTCTGCTCTTGCAACAGCCATTCAGACCTTTAGCTTATTGTTATGGGGAGTTCCAGGGTCTACGTGGTGGTAGACTGAGAAAATTACATGGGATCAGTAAATACTTCAGTATGCTTCATCTTTTTTTTATCCCATACTAAAAATAATTTTAAAAAATCTAATTGTTTATCATTTTTAATCTACATTACTCAGTTGCACAATATACCAGGAAGACCTTAGCACTTCCTCTGGATTAAGAGAAGTTGCCAGCAAAAATTCCTACTTGGCAGGCAGCACTCAAGTGTATGTGTGGGAAAGCCTTAAATTATTTGGATTAATATTTCATAGGAAGCTAATAAAGATTGTTTCCAAAGAAATAAATCACTGAAAATGTGGCTTTTCATGTAGGGCACTGTAGTAGAGAGTACCAGGGACAGTGGGAAAATACTATTTACCTGGAAAAACTGCAACCTAAGAGAGCACTAGAGAATAAACAACAGATGTGCTCCACAGATTGGTAGAGCACAGGGCTCTGCCCGTGCTCTGCTCAGGCTGAACTGGAAAAATTCTACCGAATTTGGAAGCCATCAATTTTACAGGCAATTGGGATTCCTCTGGAAAAAAGCCAATGTTACCTATTCCCAGTGAATTTGGGTGCCCAGTTTTGTGCTGGGTTGTTGTGTCTTTTTTTAACAGCTGAGGAGTGGTGCTAATGTTGGTGCACGTGTTCTGACTTGTCCTTAAATGCTCTCTCCTCCATGTCCTCTGGCCTGTCAAGTGTTACTTAATCTGTTTTGCAGTAGTGGGTTTATGTTTCCTGAAGAGATCCAGCGTGACTTGTGCTTTTCCTGTCCAGGACTTGTTCCCAAGTGTTGATGCAGAGGCTGAAAATTAAAGGAGTGTGTTTTGTCACATCAGCAGCAACCTTTCAGGGCTGGCTCTTGGGAGGTTCAGGTCAGCCCAGAACTCAGTGCTCATTACTTGGTGTAGAAATTACACCTTGGCTCTCTGAGCTGCCACTGCTGCCAAATTTCCAGAACAGGTTTTTTGTCTGGCTAGGAGCTTTTGTATATCTCTTCCAGAGGTCTGTGTAACTTTGTAAATCCAAAGCGTGTGTGATGTTTTAAATCACTTTCAGACTGAGCTGAAGCTGAGCTAAAAACTCCATAACTGCACTCCAGATTAGATACAGAAACTTCTGATAGTCTGCTTTGCCTGAAAGATATGGCTCACCCTGAGAATATTTTACTTGTTGGTTTGCTCTGAAGGTGAAGAGAAGGGTGCTGTTCAAAGGTGATTTGTGATGTGAGGAGTCTTCTTTGACTGCAGGAAGTTAACATGCAAACCCACTTCATTTTGAGCAACAGAACTAATTATTATTAACCACAGAACACCAGAATTAATTTTGTTTTTAGACCAGTGTTTTGGCTTGAAATTGGTTAAGCACAGTGGCTTTGATGAAGCCTAAGTCCCTGTTTTGGGAATTGCTGGATTTTTACTGGTTTTGGTTTGTTTCCTGCTGCCCTCTAGTGCTCAATGTTCCCCATTTCTGATTCCACCAGCCTGGCAGGCTTAACGCTTCAGAGGGCTGGTGGCTTTTTTTACGTGAGTGTTTTTAATCAAGTACCCTCTCAAATGTGACCAAAATGCTAGATTTTTCTTAGACTCGAGTCTTATCAAGAGGACAAAGAAAGGCAAAATGTTTCAACGCTGTTAATTTTGTATAGTTGATGCGGGGCAGTGGGCTTGAAGTTGTGCAGCTCCACTGAAGTTCTGGGCAGGCCCTTCAGTGGGTGACTCCATGGATCTGGTGAATTTGGCATCATGAACCTTCCAGGCATCTCTCTGTGGTCCGGTTGTGTTGAGTACTGGGTGAAAAGGCAAGGTGGAATTTATGCCCACTGGCATAAAAGGAATACAGGGGAACTGCCCAGCACACGCACCCAAAAATCCCCAAAACTCTGGACACCACTGGGTCAATGTAGGTCTTAGCTCTTGTGTAAATTAATTTTTCAGGGATGTGCTATATAAAGCATCCAGCCAGAAATAAATCCTAGAACAGAAAAAGGCAGTGCTTTATTCTTCACAATCTGAGGAAGCAAACTTGTCCTTTTTGAGGAGAATTATAGCACTGTGCATACATTACTAAGGGAGAAAAAAGTGCCTTGCCTTTTAGACGTTAATGCTTCAGAGTACCTCTGTGTTCTATGAAAGAGAACAGTTTGTATTAAACCATTATAATTAGAAATAAACTGCTGAGAAAATGCTTCAGGAGCAGAGGCAAGGAATTGTACTACTGCACTGAAGTTGTCAGATTGGATTCTGTGTTTCTCTGCATGAAGGGGAGCTTGGGAGTTTGTCCCTTGGGAAGGAGAATTTTTTTTGCTTCTTATTACCCTGCTCTGATTTTGATTGGTAATAAATTAATTAAATTTCCCCAAGCTGAATCTACCGTGATGGTATTTGGTGAGTGCTCTCTCCCTGTCCTTATTTCAACTCATGAGCCTTTTGCTGTATTTCTTTACCCCTGGCCAGTTGTGGAGGGGAGTGTGGCTTAGGGGACATCTGTGGTCACCCCATCAGTGCCAGACAGTGGCTCCTGCCAGGTGTGTAGAGCTCTGTCTGCCCTCTGGTGGGGCTGGGAACTTTTAATATCACCTTGTTCTGCCCCATTTTTTCCTTAGCTTTATCTAAAGTGTCACCCCAGCCTGGACTTTTCAGTTCTCCCATCACAATTATCAGTGTTTGTCCATTGCTGTGACCTAATCCAATTCAGTCTGCAGTAATGTCATTATGGCAGTTGTTCCTAAGGTAGCTGTGAGGCAGCTTTGTGTATGTTTGTGCAAATGTTGTTACATCTTACCAGGCCATGAGCATTAATCATTTAAATGAGAAAGAATTAAATACTATAAATAAATGTCAAGAATTCATTCAGTGGGCAAAAGTGGACAAGAGTTTGTTAAATTCTTTATGAGTCATTTTTCATTCTCTGAAATGCAGATGTGGAGTCCTTTGAAATGGAAAATTATAATTTGGAACAGAAGCTGTCCAAATATGGGTTTTAAGGGGGAATAATAAACAAATTCAGCATCACTGGCAGCCACTACGATGCCATTAAGTATTATGAGAACAAAGAACAATTTCTAAGCTAGTAATAGAAGACCTCAGGAGTTCCTCCTGACCAAGGCACAGACTGATGTCAGGCTGGGGTGGAGATGTTTTTGGGAAGCCAGATGCCACTGTCTCTCTGAAGCTGCAAAATACAGTGCAGATGTGGCTGAAAAGGTGCTCCTTCCTTCGGTTCCTCCTTAGTGGGCTTCCCTGGGCTTCTCCATTCTGTAAATGTCTGTTTGTCAGGTATGTCTGCAAAGTTTCTTCTGTGCTTGAAGCTGCTTTTGTAGTCCTGCTGAGGCTTCTCAAAGCCAAGATCTCTGTTCCTTGCCCCTGGAAGTCAGTGCAAGGGGTCTATGGAGGGACTATGACTCCTGCAGACCCTCCTATAGTGTCCAGGTTAGACTTGTCCCATTTTTCTTTCTGCTTTTAGAAACAGAAGTATCTTTTATAGGAAACAATTTCAATGAAACTCCCAGTTTTCCTGAGCAGCTGGAGAAGAGAAGCTACAAAGCAAATCTTGAGGCCTGTGAGCCAAGGTAGTCATTTTACTAACAAATTGCTCCAATAATGCAGTAATGGCACTTGTGAAACATCCTCATGTGTGCAGGAATTGTTTTGTTTTCTTTGGAGGGTAAGAACTGCTGTGCAGCTGACACACCTCCACAAAATGCTTTATTTTTTTTCCTGGAGAGAAAGTACATGCCATGAATCCTTAGTAATTGAAATAACTCTGGAAAGCTGCAAAGAGCTGTGGCTGTTCCTGTTCCCTGGACGTGTGTTCATGGCATCTTTCCATCAATGTTAAATTCTGTGTGAGGCTCCCAAGATGTTGGCTCCTTCCTTGTCTAACAGAGTTGCTCTTTGCAGCTTGGTGTTATGGTTTTGTTGTAGTGCAGGTGATGCAGGAATGACTCAAGATGATCATTGGGCGTCTGTGCTGAGCAGCCAGCAAGTGGCTAAACGTGGAATTCCTGTGACACCATCGTTATGTAAAAGCAGCATTGCCCTTCCCTGCAGTCTGCAGAACCTGCCTGGGTGTCTCAGCTCCCTCACTTGGGTGTGGGTGGTAAAGATCTGTGAAAGTGCCTTAAAATGGCGATTTAAATAACGGGGGATGTCAGGCTAGGGCAGAAGAAAAGGGTGAATTGGCTTGGAATGCCGTGTTGAGCATGAGCCCAGCCTGTGGCAGCCCTTAGGGATATTTCTTTGTGCTGTGGGGTTAGCACCAGTGCTTGGGGAAAAGAAATACCGTTTGCATTGGCCAGAAATGCAGCTGTGCTCCAGGCAGAGAGCCCAGGTAGATGATGGTACAGAGCTTCCAATAAACTCTGAGCTTCACACATTTGTTCAGATGCTCTGGGACATCGCACCTCCCATCCAGTTGTGAGTGGTGTTTGTGGTTTAGAGGGCAATTTGATGCTCTGCTTATACACAACACATAAATAAGAAATATCACTCCTCAAATCTCTTTAAAAGTTCTTTTTTTTTCTTAACTCTATCAGTAAGATTTCTACTTTTTTTTTTCCCTGACCTGATTCAAAATGTAAGGATTTTGTCTTGTCATTTATCAGAATCAGCTGTCCTGATACACAAAGCACCTTAATTTTGGGCACCAGTGATCAAATATGCACAGCCTGACTTTTATTTTCACAGGGAAACCTTCCTTACATTTAGGTGTCAGTCATTCAAATGTTTTTTCTGCCTGTGACTGTGTGGTAGGACAATCATCTAGAGTTTATTGGACCCAAAAGGCCCTGCACTGGCAGTTGTTGAAATGCAGCAACAGAAAACAAGATACATCTGCCCTGATTGCTGTGGTCCCTTATTGCCTCTGAATTTACTCCCTGAATTTGAAGCTTCTTTAGGAGCTGCTGTGAACTGGCAACAGAAAAACCACATTTCAGGGAATCCCCTGTGCCTAGTGGCAGGGAAGAGAACCAAAAAGTTATAGTGGTGCTGTTTACATGAGAAGCTGTGCTCTCAGGATGCTGCTTAGTGTAGAGGCCAGACCTGCTGCTGTGAAAGGATGCAGATTGCTCCTGCCCAATTTTGCCGTGGCAGGTTTGGAGTGAGCTGAGCAGGAGGCTGTGGGCAGGGTGCCTTTGTGCCATATCCCTGAGTGGAGCTCAGGGGGGATGCAGTGCCAAGGTTGTGGGAGTCCTTGTGGAGTTTTCCCCGGATTTGTCTGCAGTTATTTGGTCCCTGCTCTCAATGTTTGCTGGTTTCCCCTCTGTAACATCTGGCTTGGATGGAGCCCAGTGAAGTGTTCCTGAAGCCTCACAGCTCAGACTTCTTTCACCGTTTACCTATGGGGCATCTGGCACTGAATTTAAATTAGGTCTTTGTCTTAATTCGAGCCTCATTTTTCTTCTCTCTTCCTCTGGTTTACTTCACTGAGCTCACTGGTGTGCAACTGATGAGGCTGCAGCATAAAAATAGTGAGTCATAGCCCCTTAGCAGCAGACTGCAAGTATAAAATACAGCACAGCATCATCATCCGCAAGATTTTTTTGAAACGAAACAACACAGGCCAGTGATTCAGCATCAGTGTGGGTTGCAGTACATAAAGTTTGTCCTGGAGCCTTCCCGCAGCTGGTTTCTTCCCCTTCATTTCATGAAGTTTAACAACCTCTCCACCCCACTGCCCTCCCATTCTTTGTGTTGTGTGGATTCCATAGAAGCTGGGCCTCATGTGCATGCACATCTCTGTGCCTGTGAAGTCTCCTCCCAGACAGGCGGAATGCCCTCAGGATGAGCAGTGCTGCTGCCTTTCCAAGCCTCCATGCTCAGGGTTTCTCTGTGAAGGGTGGTGGCAGGCAGCTGGGTATTTATTGCTGCAAGAAGCACTGGCAAGGAAATGACAATAATATTTTGAACTGTGTGCTGCTTGCTGTTCTTTTCAGCCTGCCCAGGGATTTTTGGCTCTGCTCTGTTGGTGTTCTCTCTGGGTAGAGGTGGAAGCAAGTGAGGGTTGCAGTTTTGCAAGTTCCCTGTACTTTGGAAATCTAGCACTGCCTCTGTCAGAGAGGTTATTTTACTCCAAAAGTTATTTGGGTTTGTGAAGAGGGTATAAGGCCTTTGCATTCCTAGGTGCCTACAGACTGCTTTAAGCAGCTTTAAGTAATAAAATGATGGGTGTTAGTACTAAAGGAAAGCCCAGCTTTGTACAGATTGCAGTGCCTGACACAAAAAAATTTGGGGTTTTGTGTATGTTTTTTTGGTGTTGCTGTTGTGCTTTTTAGTTAGTTTGTTTGTTGGGGTTTTTTGATTTCTTAATCTGAAAACAGGAGACAAAAAGAACCTGAATGACTAAGCATGGGAAAACAAAAATATACTATAATGTCTTCTAGATGAGTGGAGGCTTTGGTACTTTCACAGGGGTTTGTTTTTATACGTGTATTTCTGTCTCAAAGAATGATGCAAACCTTTTCTTTTTTTCTATTTTTAAAATGAAATTTAAGCCAGTAATGATCTCAAGAGGAATCTGAATGTTGGTTCTGCATCTGTTAAATGAAAAGGAAAGGCAGCAGAATCAAAGTCAGTCACTTCTTACACAGCAGGTAATTAGATTATAAAACTCAGTGCCACAGGAAATCATTGAGGCAAAGAGCTCAGCAGTGAAATAAAGGGAACTATGCACTGATCTGGGTGATAAGAGCGAGCTCAGTCAGTAGTTCTGGCTGATACAAATGCTGCTGAGATATTGAGTACATCTGATGGTGTTTCAAGGCTGTGGGGGAGCAGCTGGGCAGTGGAACAGGGAGTGCTGTGGAGATGATGGATGTGGACATCCTGGCCCTGGTAGGCCAGAAACCATGGGAACATAAAATGGGAATGTGAGAGAGGAAGCAAAAAGGAATGTGGTGCTTTATCTTAGCAAAGTCATGTATGACTGCACCTGTAAGATTGTGGTGAAGCAGTATTGCTAAGAAACATTATAATGTGGTTATTGCTTGGCAGTGGAAAATTTTACCTAAAGCTGTGAGAGTATATAAAGTGAGCTCTGGAATCATTAAAATGGCTTCTTACATGCAAACAGTGGAGTTTCATCTCTACTAATCACCAGCAGAGGTTTTTATTAATGAATTGCTGGCTGATTCCCAGTGTCAGCTCACACCCACATATCCCCACCACGACACTGCCACTTAAACAGACCACAAGTGGAGGGGACATGGCAGGCTAGAAACTGATCTAATCCTGCCTGGCACCTCCTTCCTTTCCCCTTTAGAAAAGAGTATTCCTGTTCTACAAGTGGCAAGGCTGGTACCAATGCTTCACTAGGTACAGCTCTTGCCCTCACTAGACTGTACCTCTGAAAATAAATCCTTGGATAAGATGCCCAGAGTCAGGAGCAGGAGGGGATTGTTGGACTAGAAAAGCAGCCAAGGCAGAGTTGAAGGAGGGGACAAACCTTTTTGGGGTCTACAGCGTGGGTTGTATTTGTGTATGTGTAAATTTTACAGTGGCATTTTACTTTATTAATGAATAACTCTCAGATAAACCAAAAGTACAGTAACTTGTACAGACCTCAGGAGTTATCCTTAATATGCTGACCCAATGCCTAGCCCAAGTCCTTCTTTACTATTGATAATAAAAATTTCTTTTGAATTCAATTATTGAAGCAGTTATTGTCTATTAAGATTGCAAAGAGATGTATCATCTCTACTTTTGGTTGTGTTGCAGCACGAGTGGGATCTGTTTCATGGTATCTCACCATTGAGTTGCAATTTCTTGGAAGGATGAGCATTCTGCTGAAGTGCTGAATTGAAGCAGAACCTGATTTGCAGAGCTACCATCTGCATTTTCAGCTGAATTTAACATTGCTCTACATTGCTGCTGCTCTGGATGTCTAATGAGGTTATTTCTAGGTTAATTTTTCTCCTGGTGCAGCCTTAATTAAAATGTAATGAAGGCAGCAGAAGTTGCAAAAGAAAATAAGTGGAGAAGATCCATTTGGTGCTACACCAGTGCTTTGTGGTAGGATGTTTGGTACAGCTGCTAATTATTATTTTGTGTGAGGCACTTGGCCAGTAGCATTTATGTGTGTGTGTGTGAATGATGTGCAGAGCCTGTGACAGCATTCCAGGAGTGAAGGTAACTCCAGTGCCTGAGACACTGAGTTTGTGCCAGTGGCTTTCATGCCTGGGTTGGATTGAATGGAAGGAAGTATTAGGATTCTTAAGCCCAGCGATCTTGGAGTATAAAGGGAAATATATTGTGGAGAAATCACCAACTGCTATTAGCTTTTAACAGCCTGCTGGTAGTTAATGGAGACAGTGATTTATTTCTGATTTAACTCCAGCTGGTTTTTTGTTTTGTTTTGTTTTTTGGGGGGTTTTTTTGGGTTTGTTTTTTGATTTTTGGTGTTTTTGTTTTTTTGGTTTTTTTTAAGAATCATTCTTTTGCAGAAAATTAAAGCAAAAATGAGGTTGGTAGTGATGTGATACTCAGACTGAAGGCATCATGCTCCACAATTAGCAACTGTGAGCTGATAACCGACCAGGGTGAGTTAGACCCTGTGTGGTGAAAGAGGGTGGTCGTGTGTTGGCAAATGAGATTCTTCATGCAGAAAACAAAATGCTGGCTTTGCCTGTGCTGTTCCCACACACTGCACAAAATAGTCAATCCCCTAAATTCTCCAGGACTTCTCTTTTATTGGCAATACCTGCCAATGAAATATTTGCAGATGAACCTTTGGTTATGGATTAATTAACTGCTATCTTTACAGCTGCTTAAGAGTTAGAATGAGGGGATATAAAACCTGATGGTGTCTTTCAGGCAGTAATCCATCTTTTAAAAGTGCATGAGGCTTGTTTTAATACTTCAGTCTAATGACCTTATTTGTTACATGCTTTGTTTGCCAAAATATTTCTCCCTCTGTCACAGAACAAAGGCACTGTGCTGTTTGTAGATGCCAGTGCCCAGCTGTGTGTTGAAGTGTGGAACCCTGTGCTTGCTGGGCTTATACCGATGGTTCCCCCTCTCTTGATCCTCCTGTCAAGTAAACAAACCACTTTAACCACTTCTTAATATGATTTCAGAAGGGAATCCTTCAGAGAGGGTCTGGCAGGAGTCTCTCACCTGTTGACTACAACCAGGATTTGCCTTTCCAAAGCAGTAGTAAATGAATGTGTAGGGATCAAACTGAGCTGAATGCCCTTGCCATGGAACAAAGCACATTATTTCATGGCTGTGCAATTGGAGCTAGAGCCAGATTTGGCCTCCTTGGAAATACTACAATTCTGTGTGCCACAGCATCCTGCTCATCTCAGTTCCTGTGGGTTCTTGGGGCAGGTATTAAGGCAGGAGTAATCCTCAAAACAGTTGGATGGCCAAATTTGAGGGAAGACAGAAGGCTTCCTTTGCTTTAGCAGTCTCAGTGAAGGTATTTACTTGAACCTCCCAAGCTTTGTGCAGCCCTGCCTGGCAATATTTGGGCCCTCCCTTTCTCCTCACCTCTCAAACAGAGCTCAGGAGCTTTTCTCAGCCAGTAAGTCATTATCTTGCTGCAGCAATCTGCTTCCCTCACTTGATTATTGCATGAGAAAACAATCAGGCTTGGCTGCTGCTTTGGAAGCTGTTACATCTGGTAATGTGTCTGGAGTTTTCCTTTTGCAAAACACTGCTGATTGGCAATTTGAAAACAGTTATTTCTGGGACCAGTGGGTTCCTGTGGATTTTTCTTCAGGACACCATAGTATCCCTGATGGCTCTTGCTGTAGTGACAAATGAAGCGACAGAAGTGACTGATTTAACTCTTGGCTGTCTTCTTCTATAACACTTTTCCCATCCTTGTTCTCCCTCAGCGAGTGTTTGTGGGAGCGTCTCTGGCCTCATTAACATTCATGTGAATATTCCCTAAAGCTCAGTGCAGTCTTTAAAGCATGTCCCTGTCCAAAATGTGCTTTGGTGCATATTAAAGGCAAAAAAAACTAAGACAAAAGCAGGGCAGCAAACCTTGGTCCAAAGAGCTCTCTTGAGGAGGGCAGGTGCATCAAAAGTAGCTGCAATTTCTGTGGCTTCTTACTCTCTGGACAGCTCCTGAAATCCTACTACTCATGGCCCTTGATGTGAGGGATAATAGTTAATTCAGGGGATTAATTGGAATAAATCAATAAAACCTGAGGCACTTTTTCTATCTCTCCAGAGCTCCAGACACTAAATGCACTGCAGATAGAGGGATGTGATGCTTGGACAAGGGTTGAAGCCTTGCTCTAGTCACCAGTGACCTGGGAAATGGCATTGGGAAAGTTAACATGGAGATGTTGGCATCTCTTGCTGAACACTTTCCCAAGTGTGGATTTAGAGTATTTCAGAATATTGTTACCTAGGTGTTCTGCTCCTGGGGTGATACTGCACAATGAAACAGCACATTAGCTGTAAGGGAGTGTTTTATTAAAATACTTCTTCGCTTGTTTCCTGGCAAGAAGCTTTCCAAATATTCTCCCTTTCAGATGTGCTCAATAATCTGTTCATCTTTTTTCACAGTATTTTTAATATTTTTACAAAACTGGCGAGTGTTTGGGTTTTGGTTATTTTTTTAAAGGAAATTAAATTCTGTTTTCAGCTAGGGGCTTTTCATTAGACTGAGTCTGCAGCATGTGTCTCTAGCATCAGTATCAGCCTGATACTGGGCTATAATTGACTTTTTGCATTCTGTCTGAGCAGAGTTCTCCTCAAAACCTAAGATGTGAGGGAAAAAGTGATTTGTGCAGATGGTCTTCATAAAACAAAGATTATATCTGGAGCTGTCACAGAATTGCTCTTACAGATGCATCTGCTGCAAATAATTACCTCTCTTGAGCCCAGTAAGTTAATCAGTGTCTTCTGTTTGTGTCTGCAGTGAAAACAATTAAAAGCTCATTTCCTGGTTTTTAGGTAAACTTAGAGATTCTCTGAGTTTTAGGGGTAATTAGATTTGTTTTGATGTGTATCACAGTCCAAAGTTCCTGTTGGACAACTAGCTGTCTGTAATACCATTTACTTGCAGCCAGGATGTAATTTCTTTTCAATCACTTTTTTTTTTTTTCCTTGGGATGGTTTCTGCTAAAGAGTTCAAAATCCTTTTGTCTCCTCTCATGTAAGTTGCATTGAAAAAGCTTAGGGCTCATTGTATAATCATAAGAAACCTGTATTGTCTGTTTTGTTCACTATGAGTGGATTTAAACAACTTTTCCCGTGCCTCCTTTTCCTCATGGCTTGGCAGGAGCATGAATTGTTGAGCCAAATTGTTGAAAAAAAAAAAAGGCTCAAAAAAACCTCCCAAGGTGTTTTAAGCTCTGTAGTACGTGGTAGTGATGGTAGACTCCTAAAAAAGAGGTGACAAGAGCACACCCCACGATATTAACCTTGCCTGCCTCCTTTAGGATGGCTTCACTTTGCTCTTAGATTTTGGCATTGGATCACAAGTGCTGTGTCACTAAAATCCACCTTTTGTCTGCACCTCTGTGTGAATCCCTTAATCTCTGAACCGTGGCTACGCTGTGCTGCAGCAGACTGGCCTCTCCTTTTTTTTGTTCTAAAGTCAGAGTGACAGCAGCTGCAGAGAGGGCAGCAGACAGATATATTTGTTTTATTTTAATTCGCAGTGAACCTTTGTTTTATCCTGATTCAGTTGCTTACTCAAGGGCACCAGGTTTTCTGTGTGTGTGCCCTTTATGCATTAAACATTTTTCCAGCTCAAGGCAACATCAGATATATTTCCCATTGTCTTTCAAGAGTCACGACTAAACTTCAGCAGTGAATGTGGCCAAGGGGAAGTGGAAGAATGTAGAAGTGGGAAGTGGATTTGTCTGTACAATGGAGGGAATAAAAAACTCCTGTGCTGTAAACATAGAGGCTTTAAAACCTCAGAGCTGAGGGGTCTCCTGAATATCAGCTTTATTTTCTGACAGCTGTTCCTGACTTAGTTTAATTAATGGTAAATGCACATAGACACCATTTTTGTAATTTAATGATGTTCAAGTCCGAGTCACTTTTGAATATGAGCATTTTCTGGTACGCTCTTGTATGTGCAGCTGCCCCTTCTCTGAGGGGCTCAGGTGTATGTTCTGTGCAGAAGTGTCCTCTTGCAGAGGTGCTGAGCCTTTCTGATGGCTTGTGAGGAAATTAAAGAGATTAAAGTAGCAAATTGTCAAGGCAGTGGAACACAAATGAACTGCTTATGTCCTCACATTGCCCACATGTGATCTAAAAACAAACCTATTCAGTAGCCTTTGAAGACAAATCCCAAAATTTGAGCTGAAAATGTTCACTGAAGCCTTTCTTTCAGAATTCCATTTTATTTAGAGATAAAACAGATGTATTTGTTACAGTCACGGAATCCAACCTATTTTAATTACCTGCTCTTTAGGCCTTTTAAAACAAACTTCCTGAGCTGGTCATGAACTTCTTGAGATTTAAAAAAAGTTAAAAGAAAATTACCCCGAGGTGTGATCTAAATTATGTGAGCTGTCAAATCCCACCCACCAGCCAGTGTCAAATAAGATCCAGGAGATCTGAGCTTGTACTGGGACACAGATGGCAGGGGATCTCCAACTAGGATATAGGAATTGCCCAGTGGTAAACTTCCCTTTTTATTTGAAAAATGGACTCTACCTTGACTGTTAAAGATCTGTTTCATCTCGTACACATATTACACAATGTTATCATTAAATTTAATCATTACACAATTTTATGACTGAATAAAAACATAAATTCTCAGGCATTCATTATGTTAAATATTTGCTTTTTCCTTTGAATAGGTGAATGGCCATATTAATATGGTTAATACTATTAATTCTGTTTGTATTAATGTTTACCAGGAGTGCTAATCTGTATTATTAATTCACTGACATTTTTGGATGTGGTTGCACCTGTGTTCTCATCTGGATGACAGACGAACAATGGGAATTGCCAAATGCCCCAATTCCATCAGTTGCTTCATATTTAAAAAAAAAAAAGAGCTGTGGAGTTTTGGGAGTCTGATCATAAATTCTGGACTTGCTGGTGTTTCCTCATATCTACTTCTGCAGTCTCTCTAGCCCTTACTCAGAGAACAAATTCTAAACAAACACAAGCATTACTCATCTCCCTGCTCTGTAAAAGTCATACAAAGACTCCCACATCACCTTGAAAAATAGTTGGAGAGTGGTTCTTTCGTATTTGTAAATTATCAAAATATTTATACCTGCAAATATCAGATGGGTTAAGTTTTTAATGGTTTTCCTTCTTTCCCTACCTTGCTACTTGTGTGACTGTTTTTGAATGAAGTATTTTCAGTTAGGCAATCTTAGGGTGTCAGGTGGGTGAAAAATGTTTCATTTAATAAAGGAACAGTGTAGTTCTCCTAGCTTGCTCTGGTTTACCTGTCCTTTTATTCACCTTATTTTGCAGGAATGAAATTATTTTTCTCTTCCCAAGTATTTGGTTGCAGTAACTATCACTAACCACACTTCGTCAGTAGTTGAAGGAGTTGCTAAAGAGCTCTGAGCAAGTGCTTCACACACAGCACCAGGCTCTTTCCTGATGAAGTGCCCTCCTACGAGAGACATCCTGTGTGATAATAATATGGGATGGACAACGTAAGGTTTGTTTTATTTTGTTTGCTTGGTAAACAGGAGTTATCTCACTTGCCTTCACAGTTTACCCAGAGCTGTGTCCGCAGTTAATTCAAGTGAAATGTTTGATTTGGGGCAGAGCTGAGAGGTTTGGGTGCACCCAGATCTGCTCATGCCTAAGAAGTTTTCACAAAAAGCAGGACTAATAGGCTGTGGAGTCAGGTAAAAGGGTGTAAACAAGTCTGCAGTGACTGAAACCTTTTGCTGTTTGCCCTTTCTTGCCAAGGTGGGAAATGCCTGCCTTGCCAAGCCTTCCTTGTGACTGCCTGAGAGGACAAAGTCAGAAGATGGGCATGGAGACTTGCCTGCTCAGTGCTTTTTCTTCTTTATAGCTTTTGAAGTCATACTCCTTGTCAAGGACCTGCTCCCTTCTGCTCTGTACCTAGGTTTTCTCAGTCCCTTCAGAAGCACTGAGTATCTCAGAGGGAGTTGTGTTTAACAGAGTTTTCACCTTCCTCTGCCTTACTTGACTCAGTTCTCTACCGCTTCTCATTTTTGAGCATTTTTCCTTCCCCACAGCAGCTGTTTTACAATAAATCATCTGTGGTACTCAGGCATCAACTCCACATCAGGATTCAGGTCTCCAAGAGCAGGCCTTCCCATGAGGATGAGCACTGTCAGCACTACAGCTCATAACTCTTCTCTTCTCAGAAGTATTTATAAGTTTTATAAAGTCATACTCCTTGTCAAGGACTTTCTCCCTTCTGCTCAGTACTTCAGGTTTTCTCAGTCCCTTCAGAAGCACAGAGTATCACAGCCATGGCACCATCTAGAAAAAGTTGGGTAGGCAAGTGCAGCCCTCAGGGTTCACTCCTAATATCCTTCTTAGCTTATCACCATTTCCAAATTCACTTTTCAGGTGCTTGGTTTATTAGCCATGGAGCAATTCCTGCAGAAAGCTGGTTGGTTAAATGGCAAAACAATTCTGTTCAGAGCCCAATTTTCTCTCAAGCTACTTCTGATGGAAGAGATTTTCTGTGATTCCCAAAACAGCATGGGGATAATTAAGCAAAAGCCCTTATGGTTCTCAAACCTCCAGCATTTGTGAGTAGTCTATAAATGTGCCCATTGCTCTAGTCCAATTTCTGTTCATTGCCTGAATTTTAGTGATACTGCAGCAAAACTAGATGGCTCAAATATTTATTCAATATATACCTTTAAAGCAGCAAGCCAAAATGTCACAGACTAGTGATGAGAAAATGTCTCCCAAGTTATTAAACTTGTATATCTTGTTTGCTTTTCATTGTAGTCTGTGCAGTTTGCATTTTCTGTCTCTTGAAAATTTCCTTGATGACTGTTTGATGTATCTGACACTGATTTTTTTTCAGTGTCAGGCTATTTCATTTATTAGCCTGTGCAAAGCTGGTAGGTGGAGATTGGTATCTTGCTTCCATTCTTATTTTTGAGTCCGTTCTTTTTTCATTTTTAATCAGTGTCTGGTGCACAGGCTCCTGCTGGCCATGCCGAAGAAGGAAACCCCAAGCTGTGTGATCTCACAGCCCCCATGGCTGGAGAGGATGTGGGGCTGCTCTTTTCTGGACATCTCTGCACAGCCTGTTCAGTGCTCACAGCCAATATCAGGCCTGCAGGGACACTGGGAAAATGCCTCTTTCTGCCTTCAGATTTCCACCAGGATGTCAGTAGTTGTCTTTGCCTTTGTACCTGCTGTTTACCTGTGCTTTTTGAGATTGTTTGCAGTTTTTATTCTTGTATTCCTGCTAAAAGAAGAGCAAGCCTTTCTGTGTTTGTCTGAGGTGCAGCGTATTTCTAGGAGCATGACACAGACAAGAATCGTGGTTTCAAAGCCATCTTATTGCAAGTAAATTCAGGAAACTATCTCTGCAAATGTTCTTCTGTTGTCCTTTGTGAAAGATCAGTCCTGACTGGAGGTAAAGACCTTTGGTCTGGAGAGGTACAGCTGCACACATTCAGCTGTTTCACTCCCATCTAGAGGGAATCAGGCCATCTCTGAGCATTTCTTGCAGTATTCTGCTTCTGCCCTTAGATAAAAATGAAAGATCAGGATCTTAAAATCTGATAACCATAATGTACTCTCTTGTTCTTCTGCTGGAGAACTTGCAGTGATCTGCCTCTGAAGAGTTAGTAAAGTTAAAGCTTAGATGGCATTGTTTTCCACAGAGCTAAAATCTCTGTGTCGTCTTTTAAATTTGGTATGAGAGCGTCTGTGTAGTCAGCACTCCTGAAAATCAATGTACCAATCTGAGATCTGAACCTAAGTTGGTACAAAGTTTAACATATTCACACAAAGGCACCTAGGAGACACACAAGTCTGTAGGTTGCAGGGGTGAAAAATTGAGAGGAAGTTGTATTTAACAGAGTTTTCACCTTCTTCTGCCTTACTTGACTCACTCTCTACCTCTTCTTATTTTTGAGCATTTTCCCTTCTCCACAGCAGCTGTTTTACAATATGTCATCTATGGTACCCAGGCATCAACTCCACATCAGGATTCAGGTCTCCAAGAGCAGGACTTCCCATGAGGATGAGCAATACCAGCACTACAGCTTGTAACTCTTCTCTTCTCAGAAGTATTTACAAGTTGTATAAATTCACCTACGAGACAAGAGGGATGCTTGAAAAATACCTTGTTTTGCAGAATTTTCTTGGTCAAGAAACTGCATTTCTGCCTATGACTCTCAGCTCACTGATGTCCACATGTGTGCAGGGCTGAAATGCCTGAGAATCTCTGTAGTGTGACCTCTGTGTGTGTTTGTGGGTGTTCAGATTAATGAGTTGGACTTTCAAGTGTTGTGATGGCAAGGGAAGGGAGAGTACACTGACCAACCTCTCACCCCAGCTCGTTTTCCAAGTTCACACAATCTGGAAATGAAGCAAATATTTTGCTGAATTCTATATAATGCATCAATCTTCTAGTCTGTTCTTCTTACTAAAGAAACACTGTCATGGCAGGCTCTTCCCCTTGTATTTTAGCTGTATGAATAGCATCATTTCCTGTTTTTCCAGGCAAACTGTCATAAACATCACTCTCCAAGGAGATGCAGAAGGTGGAATGTTTGTAAACTGATGGTGAGACTGGAGCAGTTTATCTCCAGTGAGAGCTGCCTGCTTATTCTTGCCAAAGGCATTAGCTGGAGATTATTGGTCCTCTTGTTTCCTGAAAATGTGTGACTGAATGAGAGACAAAGTATTTAGTGTATAAAGAAAGGATATTGCTTTGGGTTTTCTTTTCAATAATTGCACGTAAGAGAGATGCTTCCTCAATAATACTTGTAATCTAGGGCTGTTTCCTGTCACTGCCAGTGGCCATTACTGACTATTTCAGAATAAGTGGCAGTTTTCCTCTTTTTATGTCAGCCTCATCCTCAAAATGGTGTTTACAGCTTTCAATGTACTGCCTGTTGGGCCCCATTCTTGCCTCTATTAAAGGATTTGTTAAAGCCCTGAAAAATGGGATTTAATAACGCTCCCAGATTTTTTTTTTTTTTCTGCTAGCCTGGTCTATGATCGCTATTACTTATCCAGATAGATTTTCAACTTTACTTTTAATTTCAGCTCACAACTTTATCAGTTCTGAATGACCACATCAGCAAAATGTCTAAAAATTCAGTATCTTTCCTTTGTGAGCCTTGCCAAAAGCAGGAAGGATTTCTCCTTGTTTGTTTTTCACCTCAGAACCACGAAGAGTATTGTCTTCAGAGCCTCTTCCTCTCTAGGAGAGGAGTCCTTGGGTGACTCGAGTTCCCAAGGGTCTTAGTTCTTGGCTGAAGAGGTGGGCCCAGCAAAATCCTTTTCTGAATTCTGGAGTTTCATCCCTCTTAGTAAATTACGGTTCCTTTGGAAAATGCTTCTTGGGTCAGAACGAGCTAACTCTGCAGATTCATCTAGGGAGAAATGAGAATAGACGAGACTGGAATTGACAATTGCTAGGCTGGGAAAAATATATAAACTGAAATAGTTGTCATTTGCTTCACCTGTGCAATGTAACTAAAGGGAGAAAGCTGCTTCAGGATCTATAGAACACAGATTTCCTCCATAAAAATTTTAAAAATGTTAAACAGTGAAAATCAGGTAGGCAAGATTGTTTCTCACCTGTTTGAAGCTTTTATTCTGAAATAGGATGAGTTTAAAGACAAATATGATCTGGGGCTAAATTAGAGCCTTCCATAAATTAAAAAAAAAAAAAATACTGCAAGTCACAGATTCAAAGAAGGAAAAATCCCTCATTTTACTAAAAAATCCTCCTGCTCACAGGAAGAAAATCTGATTCAAATGGTGAGTCTTCCCTGTGGGCAGAGCAGTGCTGACAAGGGACTTGGCATGTGTGGACAGTTCTGATCTTCAGCAGCAGAGAAGGCTGAGGCTTGGCTTGGGGCTGCTGCTGTTGGATTCTGTCTGTCAGAGCTTGGAAGCCCATTGGGGTGTTGGGCTGTGGGTAAGGAGAGGGTGCTCCAGCACAGCACTGTCTGTGCACGTGAGCTTGCACATTGCTGTTCTTACAGTCACTTCCCCGTGCTCTCCTAATGCCTAATTAACAGCTGAGCAATTAGCTCCAGAAGCCTTAGCGGAGTTTCCTCTGGGAAATTGGTGCCTTTACACAGACACGGTGAGTCAGGCTGAGTTCTCAAGGCTTTGTATATAACAGGAAAGCAGCAGATAATTGGAGTTTAATAAAGCCCCTGGATGCCCTCATCTGCTGGATAATAACTTCAATTGACAGTTGATATTTTCAGCTATGTAAATTTTTAAAAAATCGTTATTTATGTTTCAAAGAAGGTTTCCCCTAAATAATAGGATCTTTAACCTTAGATCTTAAGCAGTGTTTGAGACAAATAGGGTGCTTAAGGTTTCTTACTGCCGTGAGAATCATATAAATTAAACCACTCTAAGCATACCTGTTTGAAGAGTTCTTGAATTTGCTGTTTGTATTTTTTAGAATAATTAGGAGCTCCAAGGGAAGGAGTTACCTGGTGAAAATAACATCTCAGGCACGCCAGTGTTAGGTTGCTGCCCATCCCTTCCAAGACACCTGTGATCTTTGCAGTGGCACAAGTCCCTGTGTGCTGCTGCACTTACAGCAGCTGCTCACAGACAGTTTCATCCAAAGCCCACTGCTCTGGGGCCTGGCTGAGGATGTATCATCACCCTCAGGCTCTTGGGGCACAGCTCTAAGTGATGCTGGTTATGTTCTGCTCCTGCTTCTGCCCATCCCTACTGCCCTGGCCTGTGGGGCCTGGTTGCTTAGAGACAGCTCTGTGAGGTGGCAGTGGTGTTTATCTCCTGGCCTTCAGCAGATAAGGAGTGTTAATTTGTAGTTCATATTGTAGCTGATTTTCTCTGTGGTTTATTAAATCCAGAGTGTTTAAGCTGTGTGTTCTCAGAGAGCTTTCACTGAGCTGAGGTTCCCAGCTGAATTAAAAGCTGGGCTCAGCAGGCGTTGGGTGTGAGCAGGGCAGGGTTTAATACCAGAGTGACATTTGGAAGAGTGTCTAGGGGAATGCTCTGTGCTTGCATGCTGCCTTTCAAGAGCACTTTACCATTTGCCAGCCTTTTTATTTTCCTTGAATTTCAGATTCCTGAGGGGGTTAGACTGAAAGGGAAGAGTTTTTCTGCTTCCCTAAAATAACTGCTTACGTCTCATTCCACGCAAATTGAAGCCCCCCCCCCAACTTTTCACACCACAAATGTGCAGCAGAAAGAGGAGAAAAAGCAGAGCCTGACTCAGTACTGGGCCATATCCAGTGCTATTCCTCTGTCACTGTCTCCCTTTTCTACTCCAATCCCCAAATTCCTCCCCTTTTTGCTGCTGCCTTTTGCCCACCCTCCTTTTCAGCAGGTCTCCTGTCAGAGCAGAGGGCATTAGCAGAGCTCTTGGCCAGCACTCAGACACAGCCACATGTGCCACTCCTGTGGGCTGGGGGATGCACAATCCAGCTGCTTATGTCATGTGTAAAGCAGAGTCTCACAGATCCCATCCTGTGAGCTGCAGATGACAAAGCTGCTTTGTGTGGCACCAGGGAGACAGCAAAGTAGCAAGGCTTATTATATTCTTATTTTCACTTTCAGTTCACAATTTAAATACCCACAAGGAACAAATTTGCTTTGCTCATAACAGTCTTTTTGAATGATAATGTCGTTGGAAATTTCATTTTGCCTTTGCCCAAGAAGACAACAGCTGTTTTCTGCAAGGCAGAGAAATTGTAATCTCTACAATGATTCAATACTGTGCACCAAAGGCTTTAGGGTCTGTCATTTACTCAATGTGATAAGTGTTTGTGCAGTATTTAGAAGATTGATGCTTATTTTCTTCATACTTGTCTTTTTGGTGCTACTCCAATTCAAATGTGGTGATAAAAATCCTACAGTGGAAGTGTCTTTCAGCTCATGTAAAGGAATGTGATCAGCAGTTCACACATGGGTTTTTAACTGTTGTAATCAGAGGAAATGTTCTTAATGCAAGCAAGGGCAATAAAATTTGATCCTCAGATGTGCAGATTTGCAGTTTCTGAGTACTCAGGTGAGTGATTCCTGGCAGGCTAAAGTGCTTTGTGGGATTGGGGTAGAAAGAGCTCCTGCCAAATTCTCCTAAAATTTCTTCTTTCTTCCCTGAGCAGAGAGGAATTGCATTCCCATGATGGTACATGCACTCCCACTGGAAAGCAGCCAGGTGGAAAGAAAAAAAAAACCCACAAAAATATTTTTTCTATGCATCAAGTATCTCAAGTGCTCAGTGCATGTAGGGAGTTCAGCTGTGACATGGGGCCTGTTCTCACCTCCTGTGTACATGGATTCATCCCTGAACTCATGGGAATTGGCACAGCTTTGGTGCCAGCTGGGAGCTCTGCTCTATCCAAGTAGAATCACCTCTCCTCAAGCTTTCCCATGCCATGTGGACATGTCTGATGGAGAGGGAAGAAGGGAATTGCTCCTTGCCCTTTCCCATGCCATGTGGACATGTCTGATGGAGAGGGAAGAAGGGAATTGCTCCTTGCCCTTTCCCATGCCATGTGGACATGTCTGATGGAGAGGGAAGAAGGGAATTGCTCCTTGCCCTTTCTCATGCCATGTGGACATGTCTGATGGAGAGGGAAGAAGGGAATTGCTCCTTGCCCTTTCCCATGCCATGTGGACATGTCTGATGGAGAGGGAAGAAGGGAATTGCTCCTTGCCCTTTCCCATGCCATGTGGACATGTCTGATGGAGAGGGAAGAAGGGAATTGCTCCTTGCCCTTTCCCATGCCATGTGGACATGTCTGATGGAGAGGGAAGAAGGGAATTGCTCCTTGCCCTTTCCCATGCCATGTGGACATGTCTGATGGAGAGGGAAGAAGGGAATTGCTCCTTGCCCTTTCCCATGCCATGTGGACATGTCTGATGGAGAGGGAAGAAGGGAATTGCTCCTTGCCCTTTCCCATGCCATGTGGACATGTCTGATGGAGAGGGAAGAAGGGAATTGCTCCTTGCCCTTTCTCATGCCATGTGCACGTCTGATGGAGAAGGAAGAAGGGGTTTTCTAAGAGCAGGGTGAGGGCTGTAGCAGCTCTCAGGGATGGCATCTGCGTTTACTTGTAGCTCTTCATGACAACCACATCCCCTTCCTTGGGGATGATTGCAGTCACCCCAGGCAGATCCTGACAGGCTGGTGGGCTAAAGAAATAATGCAATCTGTGAGAGCTTCACTGTGCTTGAACACAGTTCTGCAGAAACTCAAACAGCTGCTTTTTCTGTAAGTGCAAATAATAATATTGCTGTGTTGTTGCCTCACTGAAAGTGGCTCAGGTTCAAAGCAGGGGTTGGTTATGTGCTTCAGGCAGTAGGGTTATGTGCTTGGACCAGATGGAGCTTTTAAATTTTCATCAGCAGGTTTATAAACACAAGAATATCCTTTTATCTGTGCCCAGCTCTTTTACTAATTAGCTGCAAATGCTGAACTTCAGTTAGCATGGAGTGGAGGAACAGATGAAATAATACACATCTTTACTCATGATTACCCATCATGTGAGAATGAAATAGACATTAATAATTGTTTTAGGTTTTTTAGGGCTTTTCTGTTGGTGCTTTTTCCCCCCCTTTCGCACTCGGTTGTATAAATGAGTGAAAATAGCTAAAAATAATGAGCCAGATTGTCTGGTGATGAAATTTTTTTGCAGGCAAAGAGTGAGAGTTTTCAGCCTTGCTCATCTTTGCCTTGACTCCTGTAGGTGTTGGGCCAAGCCAACACAAGGGTGTGTGACAGCTGTGTTGTTAAGTTCATCATGGAAGGATTTTACAAAGGCGTTTATAAAACTACATTTTCTGCTGCTGAGATGTGGCCCGAGAGGTCTAGGCTTTGAAGCAGCACTGCTGTGTGTTATGACAGAAAAATCCCAGCTTTTCTGAGGGGTGCAGGTGCATAGAGAGGTAAAGGGATTGATGAGTTGAATGCTGCCTTTGCCTTTAACAGCATGTTTGCTGCCCTACAACGAGTGCTCTGTGTGTGCCCCAGCTGAGAAGCTCTTTGTGGAGCCTGCAGGCATCCAGCTACTCTTCTTGTTCCCTGTGGTTCATAAATCATTCAGGAGATTTGCACCTTTCAACAGCAGCAGCAGCTCTTTAGAGGGCATCGAGGAAGGATCTCTGCCTTAACTGATAACTTGTAGGCAGGAAAAGGTCCGGGTGTATTTTCAGACATCAGTCTTGGCACACAGTTTGAGAATGTGTTGGGAAATTGTCAGGAAAGCTGAGGAAAAGCACCACTTTATGACGTAGGGGTTGGTTCTGGGAATTCTGCATCCAGCTTTTCATGTCATAGAATCACAGAGTGCTATGGGGTGAGAATGGACCTTAAAGACTACGTAGTCCCAACCCTCTGCCATGGACAGGGGCACCACCCCTAGGTCAGGGTGCTCAGGGCCTTATCCAACCTGCCTTTGAGCACTCCCAGGGCTGGGCATCCATCCCTGTTGGCTGTCTTGCCTTAAGAAGATTTTGTTGGAAAAGTAATCCACTAAGAGGATAGGACTTACTGTTGGGAAATGAACCACTAACTGAAAGAGGGCTGTTCTCACAAAAATGATAATGGAATATGTTCTGAGTAATCAAACCCCTGAGACACCCACTGTCTATCTTTGGTAGCTTGAGCTTCAGCATAAGGATGTCAGCTTTATGGGCCATACTGACCTTGGAACAGAATGCAGTAGAATCTCTGAAGTTGGAAAAAACTTTAAAATCCTTGAGTCCAACCATAAACCTCAGGCTGCCAAGTCCACCACTGAACCATGTTCCCAAGTGCCACATCTTCGTGTTTAACACCTCCAGAGATGGTGACTCAACCACTTCCCTGGGCAGCCTGTTCCAGTGCTTGACAACCCTTTCTGTGAAGAAATCTGTCCTAATATCCAGACTGAGGTGGTAGGAGAAAGGCAAAGCAGCATTGCTGAAGTCTCCCCTGACGACAGGAAACCAACAGAATTTTTCATTTCCCAAGCCATTCAGGCTTGGTAAGTGGAGCTGGAGGCAGCTGTTGCTCTGTCACAAAATGTGGCTGTAAGCAGGAGACAGCAAAAAGCCAGCAGGACACAGGGGGCTGCAGTTGCCACAGGAGTCCAAGTGCCACTTGATTGAATTCTCAGAGATGCATGAGGCTTCAGTTCTCACTTAAGGGTTACTGAGGAAAAATGGACCTGTTCTCTGATCTGCCGTTCTCATGCCATGGCTCACTGTGAAAAGGAGGCCATCAAGCTTTTCTTTGTGCTGCATTGGAAGTGACACATTGCAAGGGGAGGGAAAGTTCTATTTAAAATTGCAAAATCAGAGATGAAGTGCAATTGAGGAGAAAGATCAAAGACAGGAAGTGGGGACAGGAAGAAAGAGATGAGGTACAGCGTGGCTGCACAGACAGCCTAATTTCATGTTAATGAATCCCTGCTTAGGAAGGGAAGGGTGGCTCTTTGTGTACCAGTAGGGAAAAACATTCTTCTGCCACCACACTGAGACACCCTTTGAACGTGCTCTCCTACCAAAATGAAGGGCTGCACCCTGCTTCACATTTCACAGAATTAGCAAAGACCAAGCTGCTTTCTGCCTGCCCGCATCCTGCTTATGTAACTTGCAGATGAGGCTGTGCAACCTCTGGCTGAGCCCTGGAAAATTTCCTTGTCGGTGAGTCAGGTGCTTGGCAAACTGGTGCAGTGGGCTCTGAGGTGAGATTGCACTCACAGGCACTACCTGGCTACCAGAGCACAATTCAAGGTCTCTTTTTGGAACTGCTTCCTCCTAGAAGCTCCCTGATCATCCTGCTCTTGTCACTGCCAAGTGTCCCTGTTGTGCTGTATTAATTAGTGCAAAGCATCACCCTTGATTGCTTTAAAGCAGGAGAAAAGCACAGCCCTGACTGTTATCCAGAGATGTGGGTCAGAAAAAAGGAGAAGAGCCAGGCAAGAATGAGTCCTTGGCCTTTGCATTCATTTTATCCATAGAAATTCCACCAGGATTGTGGGGAGAGCTTTTAGTGCAGTGGGGCTGCAAAGGTGGGATTTCATGGGGAAACCCAGAGTCCCCCTTCGCAATCCTCTTTCTAACACTCCACACGTTTTCAGAACAGTGTTGGTTTGGAGGATGTGAATCTGCCTGAAAGCTGGAGGTCAGGGCTGCACATTGGTCTATAGGAGTAAAATTGAGAACTGTGAAAAGTAAGAATTAGACCCAGGGACAAGGGAAAAAACTGAAACAGATGCAGAACTGTGTCAGCTGCAAACCAGACTTCCTTGTGGGACAGCTGTCATCTCCAGGAGCAGCAGATCCCAATTTCCACTCTTTGGAAGTGTAACTGAGAGGAGACAGGAGATCTGTACCACCAAGTAGGTCCAGTCGCTTCAGTGTCAAGGCTGGGACACCTGTGAGGTGCCCAGATCTGCCCATCTTACACCAATCTGTGCAGGAGGGCCCTGGGGCAGCCCAGCTGTGTTCAGAGCAGCACTTGCTTTGCTCATGCAAAGAGCCTGTTTGCCAAACTGCAGTGGGAGAGGGACAGAAAAAGACTTTGCCACAGGAATGACCCGGTGACTAATGAGTTTCATTGATCCTCTGCTTGCAGGAGAGAGCAATTCATCATCTGCAGCTCCTGCAGGCTCCTCTGCTGAAGGCTCTGAGGGAGCAAACGTGAGATGTTACCCAAAAGCAGGGCTGTGTGAGCCCTCTGAACCTAATGACTCTGTGTTCTCATGGATGTTTGAACATGATGGTGCAGAAAATCCCAGCATCAGGGACTCTCTGGATGGCTTCTACAAAATGCATTGCAGAAAGCAGCCACACAGAGAGGATCCAACCTACGAGGCTGCCTCACGGTGTCTGTCACAGAAGATTTCAGAGCTGGAGCAAAAGGAGGGGACAAAATATGTGTCACGTTGTCTGCAAATGGCCCAGTTGGTCTTGAACAGAGATGGATGTAAGATCTTTCCAAACCACCCCCCTTCTGCTTGCTTTTCAAAGCCAGCTGAAGGGGAAGTGTTGTTTGAGAACAGGAGGAGGATACCTGGGCTCTCAGATGACATCCTGCAGTTCCTCTTGAAACAAACACAGGAGCAACGTAGCCCTGATGGGTCACAGGAGAAGTGAGCAGAACACTGTTTGTTCCTGTCATCAAAGCTTTGCTTCCACTCCAGAAAGAGAAGACTTTCCTAGACATTGTCCTCCCAGCACCACCCTCAGGAGCAGCTGCCCCATGGAGAGGTTCACCCACAGCACGCCTGGCTCTCTGAAGGGCAGCACTGCATCAGGAGCATCCCTGTACCTGCTTGGGACGTGGGGACTAATTGGGATTAATTGGTGACTAATCATGCAGTATTTGTTGCTGGGACATCAAACATGATTTATATCTACCAGGCTTTTAAACTGGCCTGCATCCTTCCCCCAGGTTAACAGGGATCCAGCCCAAACGCAGCCCCTGGCTGGGCATGGCTGTCCGAAAGTGCTGCTGGCTGTAACTGACTGTTGGGGTGACCTTGGCAGGGTGTGCCCCAGCTCCACAGAGGGAAAGTTGAGATTTTGTTGTGTACATTTGCCTCCACAGGGTGCTTGTTAGCTGTGTGTTTTTACCTACAGATACATTACCCCACGGTTCATGATTGCAATGCCGGGTGAGTTTTTCTAACCGAAAAAGTGTGTATGTGCATGAGAAAGAGAGAATACAGCTCTGGGTGTGTTCTCTGACAGTGCTTCTGTCCTGTTTACCTCCCTCCCAAACAACCTTCAGTTCCTTTCTGACTTTCATGGTGGTGCTAATGAGATCCCAGGGGGAATGTTCCCTTTAAAATGAAAGGGATCTCTCTGAACCCAAAGAGGCTGATGTCAGTCAGCAGCAGAGCGATGAGCCCACACACAGCCACTCAGAGGTTTCTCTCCTGGCTGGATTGCTGCTTTGTAGCTTTACTGCCTCTGCCGGGCAGATAAATGTCTTTGTGCCTGTTTTCCACCCACTGGCCTGTCCCCTGGAAGAGCAGTTTGCTGTGGTGATGTTGTTTGCTGACTGGGGAGGCCGTTCTCCAGCGTGGGTGTGAACAGGGAGGCACAGAGTGCCAGAGGAAGGGATGTGCTTAAGGTGACAGCAGAGGGGGGAAGGGAAGGGAAGGGAAGGGAAGGGAAGGGAAGGGAAGGGAAGGGAAGGGAAGGGAAGGGAAGGGAAGGGAAGGGAAGGGAAGGGAAGGGAAGGGAAGGGAAGGGAAGGGAAGGGAAGGGAAGGGAAGGGAAGGGAAGGGAAGGGAAGGGAAGGGAAGGGAAGGGAAGGGAAGGGAAGGGAAGGGTGAGTGGGGTCTCAAAGATCACCATCAGTGTAGTCACTCCAAGCGCAGTGCTCACACCAGTTTTGGTGTTTGATATCCAGTGTTTGCCAGCCCAGCTGCTGAGACCTCTCCTCACTCCCTGTCCAAACTGGGCAGATCTCAGAGCGGGTGTTTGTGTTCCCGCCTGTTCCATTCCTCCTGCAGTCCCCTATTCCTGCCTTGCTGCCCCTGGCAGTTTGGCACAGCTGCTGTGCTCTGCAGGTGTTTCCAGCAAAGGCAATGGAAACTTGGCTGCTGCCTTCAGTCAGAGCAAGAGGAAGCCCAGCTGGCTGCAAGTTGTGGCCAAAGTCTTAGTTCTTGGTGTAATCTCTCTTTACAAATAGATTTATATTGGAAGTGCCTGGGTTTAGTTTTCTGTCCTTGAGTCATCATGGAACCAATACATTTGGCTTTGTGCTGATCCTGCTGGGTGTGTTGCTTGCTTGTTTTATGGCCCAGGTGTTGTACAGGTGCTGAAAGGACACACAGAATATTGGAGCAGACCTTCAGCTGCTCCCCCAGCATTAATCAAGTTAATGGTGCTAGGGGGGGAAAAAAAGAGTTGAGGATGCAGCAGCATTTCTCTGGTAGCAAACACACCCACAGGTACTTGTGTATCAAAATCCAAATGAAAGCCTCCTGCTGCCAAAAGCTCTAGAGAATGGGAATGTCAGCTAGTTTAGCCACAGAAACAGCTGGAAAAAGCAAACATGCTCCTGAGTGGGCTCTGTTGACAGATGCAGGGAGATACTGCTGAGGTTGTACAGGGAAGAAGGAAGGTCTTCAGTGTGAATCACACATCGTTGATTTTAAATTTTGCCAGTGTTCCTGCTGTTCCACACAGTTAAATTAGCTGCTGTGCAAAACCTCTGAACTGCCATTTTAAGGGAAATAAACTCCCATGAAGAGAGAGATGGAGAAATCAGAGGTCTGCATCTGAATCTGTTTAGTTGCTGTATTTGGCTTTTTGATGAATTGGTCAGTGCTTAGGGTTACCTCTAAAACTATCTGGTCTCCTATTCAGACTTTAAAAAAACCTATTTTAATGAAAAAAGAGCCAAAGATATGCAATTTCCACAAAGAAAGCTTGCAGAAAAATAGGAAGTTCCTTCTTCTCAGGGGAGTCCTGCTGCTACTGATGTTTGAAATGTCCCTACCGGGTTTTGATGGAAGAGGAAAGAAGCTTGGAATGACAAAATAGAGAAAAGGTGACTACTGAAAGGGTGTGAAGAGAGATGCTGGCAGAGGAGAGCATGAAACTCTTCAATTTTAAGGACCAACGTAGGCAGAGCAGACTGGATGCAGCTGAAAAATTTGGATTATGACTCATATCTACAGATCTTGGCTGGCATCTTGCAGAGAACATGGTAATGCTGAAACATGCAGTCTTTTGAGAAGTTTGCACCCCTGAGAATCAGGAGGGCTGCAGTTCTTCTGTGCACTGCTTACTTCCAGTGGATCATGGATATCCATGGACTATCTCTGGCTTCTTCAAGGTAAAAAGACAGTCCTTGTGCATGGCAAGTACCAAGAGTGGTACAAATCCCTGACAGAAATGTCCCCTTTTCTGTCCATTTCCCCCCAGCCTGTGCAATAACCTGAGAAACTGGGTTTATTCTTGAGAGGTGAAGTGCCTCCCTCTCTCCCTGGCTTGCACTTGGCTTAGCTTTGACACTTGTGTGGTGTCAGCTCACCCTGTCTCCTCAGCTTGTTGGCCTCCCCAGCACTGGGGTTCTCACCTCTCTTCATCCCCTGTGTGTGGGGGCTGCTTTAGCAAAGGCTTTTGGGCCTTACACTGCAGAAAAAGCTCAAGAGGTTTTTTTCCTTCTCTTTGTTTAAGGCTCACAGCTGAAGAGCAGCTCTCTGAGCCAAACTTAGAGCAACACCTGAAAACCTCCAGCACCTTTCAGGGCTCTGGATGTACAAGATCCCACAAGATCCTCAAGCAAAGTGTGTAAGTGAAGTAAGAGATGGGGAATCAGTCCCACAGGGTAAGATGAGCAGGGCCAAAATTAATCCCCAGTTGCCAAGCAGGAGGAACACAGGACATGGTGAGGACTTGACGTGGCCCAGGGGTTTCCCTGCTGCACAGCCCAGATCCAAATCCCACCCAAGGTCTATTAGAGGTGTCTGTGCTGTGGGTTGATGTTGTGTTTTATCTCCTTTTTGCCAGAGTTGGGATTAAATGCTCGAGATGGTATTTCTTGTTCAGACTCAGAAGTTTATTAATTCTTATCTATGTTACGGTCTCACAAGCTGTGAGTTCTACAGCACTTCAAGCTAACCAAGTAAAAAGGGGCCTTATATCTCTCTCTACAAGGGCTTTTAAGGATGAATTGTCCAATTATGAAATGACACCGAAATTATTTTTACTTTTAACCCAAGAACCAACCACCCCTGGCCCACAATGTGGATTTTTCTACCCAATTACAAAACACCACCCAGAGCCATGGAGAAGAAGGTGAAAAAGGAGGACTCAGCCTCTGCCCTAAAACCTCCACCTTGCTTTATATCTATTACTATATTCTAAACCCTTCAACTCTGAGTTTCCCACCCTGTGATATCCCACACTTCTCTCCAAACTCCACACCCACAATCCCAGCGCTGTCACTCAATTTTGGAGCCTTTTCCACGGGCTCGGGTCAATGCAGTGTTTGCCTGGGGGTCAGTGCCTGTGAGCACAGAAAGGCTGGAATTCTCAGTGCCTAGGGCTCCAGCAGTTTGGGTGTTTTGCCCCTCAGCTGGAGCAGCATCTCCAGTGTCCCAGAGGTGCACTGTGCCCCTGGAGTGGGCTCAGCCTAGGATAGGTCTGGCAGGCTGACAGTGCTGCCTCACTTCCCTTACACCAATGCCTGATCCAGTCTCTTTTGTCATCCTTGCCCTGTCCTCCTGCTGTTAAGCCATTCCCTGGGCTGGGAGCTGCTCCAGGACGTTTGGTATCAATGGCCTCTCTGCTGCTTACTCCGACAGCATTTTTATTTTCCCTCCCACACGGCTGCTGGTGGGAGGTGCTGATTCATGCCGAGACCTACCCTGCCAGTCCTGGAGCCCAAAGGCAGCCAGGGAGAGCTGAGCTCCTGCCACAGGTGCTGAAACAGGCCCTGAATTTACACCAGCAGGGGATTTTCCTCCAGGAGTTGAAGGTGCTTTGGTACGCCTGCATAAATCAGGACATATGGTTGTTAAAACTGGTATATGACAGGCAGTATACATCCTGGATAAATGTGGCCATTTCATTACTGAGCACTGGTGGTTTTGTGTGGGGCATATGTTTTACCACAACACAGGAGTTCAATTTAAAAATACCCTGTTCTGTAGGCTTTCCCTAATGACTATTTTCCCCTACACTTCGATTAGGCAACAACATATGCCAGCATTTCTTCCTTAAAAGTAAAACCTGGCACACAGCACACGGAGCATGAAATAATAAGATGTGATTAAAGCAGTAGCTGGAGCTAAGCAAAGCCAGAAAACGTGTGGCTGAAAGGTCAAACCTTTTTTTAAATTGCCTTTGCAATGGCCTGTTTGTTTGCAGGTGCTGGCACTCGGCAGGGAAAATCTTATAATGAAAGAACAACTGTCAGAGAACATTTCACCGTCAGTTCAAGCCAAACAAACTTTCCCTTGCATTGGAAGGTAGGTTCTTGTCGTGGGGAATGTCAGTCAGCCTGAGGGCAGGGATCACTTTCCAGTGTTACCAGCATTGCTGTGAGAGATGAGGCAGGAATGGTGCTAAAATCAGCACCTCCCGGCCAGAGGTGCGGCCAGAGGAGCAGCACGGTTCTGTAATTAAGGGTACTGAGGTGAGGATGCTGTGCCCTGCGGCGCATTTTCAGTGTGATCTCCACCAATTAGTTTTGCCAGCAGCTTGTTTTGGCTGTCTGAGAGCTTCAGAGGAAGAGGGAAAGGGCAGAGCATTTACACCCACGTCTCTAACAGCAATTCCCCTCCAAAGCCTGCAATTAGAGGTTCAAACAATAACAGAGATTTTGCATCTGTGGGCCAGGCCCCCCTGGTTAAGAAGCGTGTTCTCTGAGGCCAGCTTTGTTTTTGCATCTTTCCCCATGGCTGGTCCATGGTGTTGGAATTCTGGAGACCTGGATTTGGGGATTTTAGTGTGTAGTAATGTGTGTGAGTCAAGATGGAGGATTTTGGGTGTTGTCTGAGTCCTTCTTCTTCACCTTCTTTTTGGGTTTGGGTAGTTTTCTGTAACTGGATGAAAAAGATTTGCATTGTGGACCTTGGGTGGTCAATTATTGGGTCAAAACCATAAATAATATAGAGGTGTCACCTCGTTATGGGGGGATTATCACTTAAATAACTTGAGAAGAGTTAGAAGCTCTCCATTTCACCTCGTTTCCCTAGCTTGTTAGTTAGACTCAGAGCGCGTGAGTCTGTAAATAGAAAAGAAATAATAAACCTTCAAGTCAAAATCTACATTTCATGTGTGTTATTCATCCTGACCTTGGCAGAGAAAAAGAAACCAGAACCGTAACACCTGAGACAAGCTGAGCAGCCCATGATGAATGTGTGAGGGCAGACAAGTCCCTTGGCTGGCTCTGTCTCTGGGAGTGTTAATGCTGCCTGGCTGCTCTTCAGGAATAGACTGGTTGCACGTGAATTACTGAGGAAAAAAATATCCTTCTGGGATGAGGAGACAGACTGGGAGAGTCTTTCCAAAGGCAGCAGTGAGTTAGGCCAAAAATGCAGCGGTGTGCTGGACAAGACTGATTCCTGTGCCACTTCCTCCTGTTCCCATTTCCAGGGGCTGCCTCTGCAGCTGATTTTTCCCAAAAAAATCAGGGCATGACACCCTGCAGGCTCAGTGTGCCTCACCTGAGTGCTGGCAAAGCACCTCCCATATCCAGGGTAGCAGAGTCTCTTCCAAAGTCTCTTTTCCTACTTTTCCTGTTTGGATCTCCTTCCCACCATCAGGGTTACCAGACAAATTTACACAGCTGCAGCATCTTCCTGGTGTTTTTATTTCCCAGGGCTGCCTTTAAGCTTCAGCCTTTTAGGCTTTGTTGGTAAGCACACAGCATTTCACACAAAGGGCCTAAAAGTCTTCACATCAGGGTGTGCAGAAGGAAAGAGGATTTTGTAAGGGGAAGAGATGCTAGTGAAATATCCTCCTGCATTTTGTAGGGTTTGTTCTCACTTTCCCAGGCTTTTTTTGCAGTGGGATTTTGTTTTTTGTGCCTGTGGCAATTCAAGAAAAGGTGATGGAAAATGTCTTGGGTGATTTTTGCTGTGTGAATGCTGCTGTCATAAAATAGATCTCTCAACACTGTAATTTCAGTCTGCAATTATGTGCAAGGACATAATTGGATTTTTTTTTCAGTATGTTCATTGTTCAGTAATAAAAACTTTATTCTGAAGTCATTACAGTGTTGCAGAAATCTATATGTTTTTTATGTTACAAAATGGAAATTTGCCTCTGAAATTTCCATGACACTGTCAACCACAGAGCAAGTATTGTTCTTACCAAACAGAACCCTTGCTGAGAGTCAAAGTGCTATAAATATTTAAAGGAATTAATTACTAAATAAGCCAGAGTAGTGCCCCAGTCTTTAAATATTAAATGGAACATACAGGGTTGACAAAAAGCAGGCAGGAACACTGAATGGGGCGATTTAATGGCCTAAATGTAATTATTTGCAGTGCAAAGGCAACTATTAAAGTGATTTTTGCTTAATGACAAGCAGTACTCAAAATACGAGGGCTTAAGTCCATGTTTTGTTTGCTGAAAGAAATTTCTCTGTTCTTTTATATTCTACTTCAGAGGCCCCAAAGTTCACTAAGGAGGTTAATTAACCAATTTGAGTGAAAAAAGGGCAGGGGGTGTTGGCAGGGGTTGTTTCATGATGGGTTTTCTTTGGGGCAGCTCCTGGGTGTGCAGCTCAGCCGTGCCCAGCCTGCAGGGTGAGATCCTCCAGCATCTCCAGCTGCTCTCTGGCCATCAGCTGCCTGGGAACTGCGGGAGCCCTGGGCCCTGAGAATTCCAGCCTTTCTGTGCTCACAGGCACTGACCCCCAGGCAAACACTGCATTGACCTGAGCCCGTGGAAAAGGCTCCAAAACTGAGTGACAGCACTGGGACTGTGGGTGTGGAGTTTGGATAGAAGTGTGGGATATCACAGGGTGGGAAACTCAGAGCTGAAGGGTTTAGAATACAGTAATAGATATAAAGCAAGGTGGAGGTTTTAGGGCAGAGGCTGAGTCCTCCTTTTTCACCTTCTTCTCCATGGCTCTGGGTGGTGTTTTGTAATTGGGTAGAAAAATCCACATTGTGGGCCAGGGGTGGTTGGTTCTTGGGTTAAAAGTAAAAATAATTTCGGTGTCATTTCATAATTGGACAATTCATCCTTAAAAGCCCTTGTAAAGAAAGAGATGGGGGCCTTTTTACTTTGTTAGCTAGAACTCAGAACTCACAGCCTGTAAGACTGTAACATAAATAAGAATTAATAAACATCTGAGTCCTAACACAAACACCGTCTCTCGAGCATTTAATCCCAACTCTGGCCAAAAAGAAGATAAAAAGCAACAGGGAACTCCAGTCCTGAGGGATGCTAATCCCCCAAAGGGCAGCCCAGAGAGATGTGTTGGCAGCTTTTGGGCACTGTCCATTGTCCAGGACTCCGGCTCTGGTCAGGAGGGTGTTGGGGTGCCCGGGGCTGTGGATGTTCTGCTGTTGTCAGCAACAACAATGTTGTTCTGTTGTTTCTGTTGTTTCTGTTGTCAGCAAGGCAATTTGGTGATAGCTGAGGCTGGGAGAAAGTTTAGTCATAGCCAAATCTGTAAAGCCGTGAGGAATTGTGTCAGGGCTTCATGTGCCCCTGCCCAAGGTCCAAAAGCTGCTTTTGAGCTTCATGACCAGTTATCTACAGTGATCAGTTTTGACTTGGGGTCCAGCAGATCATTTTCTGACAGACAACCAGGTGAGAAGTGACAGCGCAGAAAAAAATGAAGTCTTAGACTAAAAATCCCAGTGGTGCCCACATTATTAGGTAAAATCCAAGTTTCCCTTCTAGGAGAAGAGGTGCCCGTTGTTTCCCATTGGTGTCATCTTTCTCATGGACACATTTACCAGTGGAATTGCAGGAGCTGAAGTTGCATTTACTGCCTGGAGCAGGCAATGGCAGGGAGTTGCTCCTGGGGAAGGACCTAGGAAGTGGTACCTCATGCTGACTTTTGTACCCTAGGCCCCAAAGTATGCTATATATTTATTTACTTACTTCTTATTTTAAACTTCTTTTTCTACTGCAGCCTGATCAAGTTTTCTGCCATCTGAGCTGACAAACTGAGAGAAGGATGTCTGGGGAAGAAGAGAGGTAGGTAGTGTGAGCAAATGGGAAAATGTTCCACAGAAAACCTGGAATGTTGGAGAAATGGTTGTGTTCTCTCACCTCTGTTTTGGGTTGGCTTTGTTTTGGGTTTGGTGGTTTCTTTTCTGTCCTTCTGTAGCCTGTGAGTGTATCCAGAAGCCCTGAGGATTTGTATCAGGTCGCACTGGGCTTTCTTCCAGAGGACCACAGCAGAGTCTGTGCATGTATTTTTCATATCTCTTAACAGTTATGTGACATGCCTTGTAGGCTTATTTTAAACCTCTTTTCAGTTTTCATATAATATTTGACCTCATTTCTGTGGAATAGATACATCACTGAAAAACAGGAGCTAGAAGGATCCTGCAGGGAAGAGAGGAGGTTTACAAGTGAAGAAAATCTGCTTTTTTAAAAATGAAGACTAAGAAAGACAATTCAAGAAGAATTGGACTGAACTTTTAAGGTTCTTAAGCAAAATGTAAAATCATTGGATTTTTTAATGATGAAAGTCTTTTGACTTTAACTAAAGACTAGAACTCAGTTTGTAGCAGCTAGGGCATATGGCATGAAGTGTCAGTCACACCTACAGTGTGAGGTGCCATATAAATACAGAAAAGAAATAAAAAGAGATTTGCCCATGCTACATAAGTCACCCATTGGTACCACGTGCTAAAGCCACAGGTGTCATATTCCAGTCATGTTTCATTTTTGTGCAAGGATGACCCAAAAATGGATCAGCTGTGCAGCTCCATCATCCCTTATGTTGCATTGAGCACTGTATGTGGGCAAGGTTTCTGAAAGGATTTTGGTTTAGTGGAACTGGATGGATGGTGGCCTCTAGGTGAATTCTCTTTCTCCGGACCCATCTTCTTCACGCCTCCTGAATGAAAGAGATGAGTTTGTTTCTGAAATGGGCTGTATTTTCGTGCCATGAAAACTAATTGGCATCCAAGAATGAAGATAATCCCCACTAGCACATCTAATTAGAAGAGCAATCCTCATATTCCTTATGCAATCTCCTCTCAATTTAGAAGGAACTCAGGCACAGAAATTTGCTTGTCATCCTTTGAAGTTCCAGCTTCTAGCACAAGCAAATGTGTGGTTTTTTTCAGCATTTGTATTTGAGAGAATCCCCCAGGATAAATAGTGTTTATTCATAGAGCAATAGATTGCCACAACACTGGGAGGATGTCACTGCAGTCAGAGTCCTGACACAGCTGAGAAAGGAGGTTGGGGCGTGCCACTCACAGCTGATCAAATGAAATGTGTCACTTACTGCAGTAATCCTGATTCAGTGCAGTCACAGCTCTCTCCTGATCTGCAGAGAAACTCACCCCAGCTGATACCTGCCTGGAAAAGCCCAGGTGAAGTGACACTGCTCTGAAAATCGAGGCTGACTTAATTAACTGCTGGCAATGCTTGGCTGCTCTGGTTTTCCAGTGGTGGCAGAAAAATCTGTGGGATCCTGGTGTGGAATGCTACCCTGAAGACAGAGTTGGATACACTCCAACAGTTCTGTCCCTGCTCCTGTCAGGGACCTCCTGCAGCACTTGTAAATCTTTGTAACCTCGAACCTGATGGAATCTGAAGGTGTGAAGGTGCTCCCAGGTACACCCTGCTGTAACTGATGGCAAAACATGCAAATTATGGACCCGCGGGAGCAAAGAACACATAAAAGGCAAATGTTTCCCTTGAATGTCTCCTGAGTAGCTGAAGAGGCTGAGGCCAGGCTGAGTCCTCATTCACACAGGGGGGCCTTGGAGGCAGGGAAGTTTGACAGTCTTTTGAAACATGCTCTTGGCTTCCCAAAGCCAAGGCTGGGCACTTCCAAAGAAACATGTACCCGTGGAGATGGGGCTGGCATGGGGCAGTACAGGCCCAGCAAGCAGGAGGGGAGATTGGGAGATGCTGCAGATGGTTTGTTTTCCACGGTGGCCAGGTTCTGTTCTTTTGCAAAAATTGTGAACTGAATGTAGTGTGAATAAGGTGCCTGGCTTTTTCTCCTGGTGTCTCCTGAAACAGGCTTAAAATGGACCTGGAATTCCTGCTTCCCTTGTGCACCGGTGGTGAGTTTGATTGGAACGCTGTGCCTGTGTCCTGTTTTCTGTCTTTAGGGGCTGCGTGGTTGCAGCAGGCTGCCATTGTTAATGGACAATAGAATGGCACACAGGATGAGAACAGAGGGAACTGCCAACGTGATGTATGGGTGCATTGTCCTCCAGGAGCACTGGCAATTAGAGGGCCATCTGCTTGCCTCTGAGGACAGACAAAAGACAAAACTGAAAATACATGTAAAATGGGAGATGGTCCTCTGCGGGTTAATGAAAACCAAAAGGAGCTCTGCTCTTTGCCTGGCTCCGAAGGGAACACGGTGGAACGTTCAGACTTCCTCTATGGAGACCTCGTTTTAACTTGTCATTTGAGCTTTTTAATTCCACTAAGGGCTAATTGGGACAGCGGGGGCTGTTGAAGGAAACGATGTAAAACTTGATCTGTGTGCGCTTCCTCCGGCTCCCCAGAGCATCATCACAGTAAATAAGAGCTTTGCCTGTGGAGATGGATGCTGGGGGCAAAGACTGCCCTGGTAGAACTCTCGGGGAATACTGAGTGTCATTCCCTCCCCAGGTGACATGAGCACTGGGATTTCTCGTTCTCTGGGTCCGGGTGTCCTGGACAGGGGGTGCGAGGATGCTGTGAGAGAAGAGGAAGGGACAAAAGCCTTCCAGGAAGAAAAGGCTGCAGCAGCAGCACCTGGAGAGCCTTTGGTGGGAAAGGAAGGTGGAAGCGCCGCGGTGATTCCTTGTGGAAGCTGTTTAGAAGGGACGGGGCTACCTCGCCTCCTCCCTTAGGCATCCTCTGACGGTGGGAAAGGATGACAAGGATGACACCGCATCCTCTGAGCTGCAGAAAGAGGCAGGGAAGCCGCGCTTTGCCCCTTCTCTGAGGCGCGGGGCTCTCGGAAGGGCTGCGGTAGTTGCCGAGGAAGGGAAGAAAGTTGCCGTGCTCCGGAGGGGAGGGGAGGGGGCGGCCGGGGCCGGTGCCGGGGGCGGCACAGCCATGGGCTCGCAGTGACGCAGCTCCCCGGGGCCCCCCGCCCGTCTCCTCCGCCCCCGCTCCCCTTTTAAACCGCGCCGGAGCCGCCGAGCGCAGCCCAGCCCAGCCGAACCGAGCCGAGCATGGGGCCGCGGGCGCTGCTCGCCCTGCTGGCCGCCCTGGCAGGTGAGCGGGGAGCGGGCACATCCCTCTGGGAACGGCCCCGGAGGGCTGGAGGGATGGACGGGCTCGCTCCGGGGTCACCCCTCGGGAAGGGGCGCTGGGGCCGGGGCGCGGGGATGGCGCTGGGCGAGAGCTCCGCGGCTGCTCCGCCTTTATTTTTATCCTGGTGCAGCATCTTCGCACAAAGACTTGTCGCTGCCGTCTCCTTCCGAGAGTGCTGCTGGGTTTCTGCCAAGCGCCTCTGCAGGCTTAACTAACGGGATTTATTAATTTTTTTTTTTGCACGCGGCATTAAATACTAAAACCCCGCGGTGAAGTGAAGCTTAAACACAATGGGATGAGGTGGTGGCTTGGCTCTGTGGTGTTTTATGCATACTTACATCATTGCTTGACAGAGTCGGTGTCGTTCTGGGCTGAGTGTTTTGGCTTTAGGTCTGTTAGAAGTCTCCACACTTCTGGGACTTGTCCTGACACTGTGAGGAAGTTGAGTGCCTTCAAGTGCCTTTGTTGGAGTCAAAGAGGGAGGGTGGAATCCGGGGGTGAAAGACCCCCAACACAGAGAAGCTCATCACACTTACACCATAGGTTCTATGGGGGTTTATTACCAAATGGTTTTTTCCTGCTTATGCCATCAGACAGATCAGCTACTTCTTTACATCCTTTGTGGCCGTCGTGCTTTCAGGTGTTGAATTGGTTAAACGTTAACTTCAAGAACTTTCTGGTACTCCTGCAAATCAATATGCCTAAATTTCAGTGATCCTGCCTGGGAAGCCACTGTGACATTTTGATGAGGAATGACACTGCACTGAGTCATCTGCACTGATGAGACAAAGCCATGTGGGGATTTCATTAGGGACCCACCTGAAGATCTGTTCTAACCTTGGAGATGTGAACAAAAACCGTGTGAATTTGTCCTGCATTTATTATATTTTTTTTCGTGAGGTTCGTCAACTCTCAGCACTTAGGCAAAATTAAATCATCTGCTCATAACTGCCTGGGCAGACTTGGTTCAGGAGGGTAAAGCAGAGCCAGGGTTTAGCTTTATTTAATGGGGCTGTGGTTTGTTTTTGGAGGTGCTCTGGAACCTCACAGTGCTCCCCTCTGCTGTGTCCCTGTGAGCCAAAGGGTGGCTGCCCTGCTGTCCCTGCAGGGTGGTGGCTCTCCCCTCCTGGGCACACCTGGACAGGGAGGCAGCCGTGTTGGCCAGCACCTTCAGCTGCCTGCTGGCCCCACGTGGGCTGGCACTGCTGAAATTGGGCATTGCTGGCTCCCCACTGCCTGCCTGGCTCAGCCCTGCCCCAGCAGCTGCCTCAGTGTGGTATTTCAGGCTCTGGCATGGATTGGAGGCTCATCCTGTTTCTCTAGGCAGGTTAATATGACACATGTCCGATGCCATTTGGTTCTCCTGACGCTGTTATGATGCTTCCTCTTTATTCACGCTGCCTTTTCACTGTTAACCTTTTGAAGGAGACAGCAAAGGCAGTGGGTACAACC
This sequence comes from Sylvia atricapilla, assembly GCF_009819655.1. Classification (NCBI taxonomy): domain Eukaryota; kingdom Metazoa; phylum Chordata; class Aves; order Passeriformes; family Sylviidae; genus Sylvia; species Sylvia atricapilla. Next base: position 102,056,506 of record NC_089142.1, read on the forward strand.
TGCCTTTGTCTCCCTGTGCCCCTGGCAGCACTCAGGGGGTGGCCTGGAGTAAGACAAGATGTGCAGGAGTTTGTGTGCTCTGTGCTTTATCTCGTCACTCACAGGAGATGCTCTGTGGCTGCGTCATTAAAAGGACAAATTCAGATGTTTGCTCAGGGGCTGGAGGAGCAGAGGAGCCTCCCCAAAAAGAGGCAGGGAAGGGGCTCATACCTGTGCTTTCATATGAGGGGAGACTGGGATCGGCTCCTGCTGTAGGAGCAGCATCCCCAGCACCGGTGGGATTGAGAGAATGTCTTTTTAAGAACAGCACTTCGTTTTTAGTGGCAGGGGCTTTGTCTCCTGCCCCCACGTGTGTCCATCCTGCTCCTCGGTGCACAGAGCAGAGTGATAATTATCTGCTTAATGAGTGAAGGAAGCCGGAGCCTGCCTCAGTGGGCACTGAACAGCAGAGCTGCGGAGAGGGTTGGCTCAGTGCAGCACCAGCTCCCCTCACACAGCTCCTGGCACTCCGGGAATGCTGGGGGAGGGAAGCAGTGCTATTTTAGGGGAATCCCTTCTGTGCTCTCCTTGTGTGGGTTCCCTTCTCTGCTGGCACTTGCAGACACAGGGAAGGGCTGGGGGCTGCAGAAGCACATTCCTACATCTGTGTTTGGGGGAGAGCACAGAAATATCAGCAGTTATTATCGTATTGTTATTGTATTGCACTCTGAGTCAGTGCTCCAGGGGATGTCTGCTTCCCCTGCCAGCACACAGAATAAAGGTTGTGTTGCTTTAAATAGTGCAGGGCTACCTGCTCCTGCCTTCCTTGGGGCAGTGTTCATCCTCCTGATGGTGAGAGGTAAAACTGACCTCCTTTATCTGCATGATGTGCTGTGTGTTCATCCATTTCAGGAGGTGTCTCACTGACCCAGCCACAGAGAGGTCATGGCTGTGTTTAGGACTCTCCTGACCCCTGGAAGGAGTTCAGAGCTGCACCCCAAGCTGTGTTTGGGTGATTCTGCCCCGTGTGGGAGGCCTGCAGAGCCAGGATTCAGCAGGCTCACACTCCTGTGGCTGGCACAGGTGTTTAACCTCACTCCTGCAAATCTCCAGGTGGATGGGAATTGCCACAGTTTATTAATAACACACAGCAGCCGAGCTCATTAACCAGCTGGAGACATTGCAGCAGGGAGGGCAGAATAAGGCAGCACAGAGGTTTTATTGGCAGCAGCTTCTTTCCAAAAGCAAATTCCTTGGCCCAGGTACAGGAGGACAGGTGTAAGGAGGAGGTGTGAGTTATCCCACGTGTCCTCAGGGCAGGGACAGAGAGGGATGGCTTGTGCCGCTTCCTTCCAGAGTAGTTTTCCACTGAGATTGGAGGGGCTTTGGTTTATTTATTGGAATGATAACGGACCACTCAGGGAATGGAAATTTTCCTGTGCCTTCTGGCTCTCTGCATCCTTCCAGGAGTCACCTCCAAGTGAGACACCATTTCTCCAGCAGAAATTGCTGCTTTGAAGTCCTGAAGAATGCTCTGCTGTTGGCAGGAGGTGCACCCAGAGCTTCTTCAGGAAGCCAGAAGATTCTTGGGGTGCAAACAGGCCTTGCTTGTTGGGTTTGAGTTACTATTTTTAGCCATCAAACAGGTGCAACTACGTCAGGACCTGATTTGAAGTAAAGTTCCATTTTGGAATTTCTTTGGTGTTGCATTTTTTGTGGGTGGGCTTATTCTCGGTGTGTTTTATTTTAGTGCTGCAAGTGTTACCGTGCCTCTTCTCTCGATTTCTCATGGCTTTTCCATCCAAATAAGGAAAGGTTTCATGTGGAATCTGCCTGGTTTACTTGACTGCCAACCCAAAACTCGGGCTATCTCACCAGACCAATTTGACTGAAGACTCCTATCAGTGATGCTTATATTAATGAGTCTCTAATAATTGGGTTTTCTTCCAGGTGCCAGCACGGTTCCAGTGGAAAAAGATCACACTGAAGAAATGGTGAGTAGCTGCTTGTCAAACCGACCTCAGAAAAATATCACTGATGTGTTCTCCATTGCTTTAAACTCTCAGGACAAGGCTTCATTTTTTTTTCCTAAGTGTGTAATTAAATAAATGCCATCAGCTGCTCCCAGCCCCTTCACCCTGACCCCAGAGGCCCTGCACTGGTTACTGTGATCATTTAGATCAGCAAACACCTGGTAATAACCAAAAGGAGTTAAAAGACAAATGGCTCCATGAATGTTTCATGGTCTCCTCACAGACGGTCAGCCTGAGGCTCCTCTACCCCCAGCAGAGAGGAACACTTGTTCTCACCAACAGCTTCAGCACCTGAAAATCATCTTATTCTGAGGAGATGCTTAGAATTAGAGCACACTGTGGGACTCCCCTAAATCTATCCTCCTTCTTTGCTTCCACACAATCCAGTTGAATGTTCAGTGCTGAAAACCAGGCAGGACATGGAGCACACACAAGTTAAAAAGACAACAGAGAGGTGTTTTAGTGCCTTGGCAGTCCAAACTGCCTTTGGACAGATCCCACAGGATAATCCTCATCCTTTCAATGTGTCTGTTTATTTCCTAGGGGGTGTTACCACATATTGTTTGACTCTCTTTTGCACTGAGCAGGGTATTGAATATTTAAGAAGCTACAAAAGAAGCCCGTTACCTCTGCAAACAAAAGGGGAGATAAAAAGAGATTGGATCTCTTCCTACTGGTAGAGGAGTGAGGGGCAAAGCCCAAATGCACAGGGTTACTCAAAATTCATTAGTAGTGGCCTGAACTCTAATCTCAAACAGATTCAGTAGCCAGAACTCCAGTCTCAAAGAGGCTTTTCTGCCAGCTGGGTCAGAAGCCAAGTTTCCATCTTTGCCCTGAGGGTTTTCTGTGCTGTTGTGTCTCCTGCAGGTGACCCGGTGCATAGTGGAGGTTCTGTCCAACGCTCTGTCCAAGCCAAATGCTCCCCCCATTAATCCTGAGTGCAGAGAAATCCTGAGGAGGAGTAAGTACAGAATTATCTGACCTTGGGGGAGGAGTTTGGTGCATGGTTTCTCTCTGGTGGACTGTTACTTCAGCCTGGGTGAAATTGGTGAATCCACATTTCAGTGCCAGAATTCAGGTTTCCTTCTGTCTCAGGGAACAAACAGCCTGAGCTGGGAATTGTCTGGGATTCTTGGCTGACCCTTGTACCTCTGCCCTTGAACCATCTGGAGGGTCTCAGAGGACTTGACAAACTCTTTAGGTGGCCCGAGAAGATGAAAAAGAACTATTGCAAAGCATCAGCTTTCTTTGTTTTGTGGGGGGTTTTTTCAGTCAATTTAAAAAAACTTCCAAATTTGCTAAAAAAACCCCAAACACATCCCTGGTGTTTTTGGGGTTGTCTTTTTATTGGGAACAAGCTTCTGTGTTGGGCCAGGTCTGACATAGAAAGAACTGAACACAGCTCCATATCCCATTGATTTTAATGGGAATGAGAGCTGGCTTGATTCAATACTAAAAATGTGATCACAAAAAAAAAAAAAAGCCAAAGAAGGAAAATTATTCCAGAAATTCCAGGGGAACTTGTAAAATGCCTAATTAAGTGGAGTTAATTAGGTAGTTAATCCTTTTCCAGGCAAGCATACAAAATAGTAGCAAACTAATTATATTAAAAGCAGAATTAAGAAATCAATTCTGTCCAGATTTCCTTGGTACTTTGGGAAGCCAGTCACCTCTTTGAAATAACACTTCAGTGGAGGGTTGGATTATTCCATGGTGCTGCTTTTGCTCTTGTAGGTGATAAAAATGACCGAGAGAGAAGTGAAAACCAACAGCCTGAAGTGAGGCATCCCAAAGAGGCAGCAGAGACCCAAAACCGCCCTGCTGGGAGCGTGGAGCAAGAACAAAGGCAGGCAGAAGGGGACTCCAAGAACTACCTGGAAGGAGGTGATGAGGAGAAACTTGCTGGTGAGGGAGGTAAAAGCAAGGAAGAGGAGGCTGGACACCACACACCTGCTCAGGAGGAGATACTCCACACAGAAGAGAAAAAGCACTACCAGGAAACAGGGAGGGAGGAGGAAAGCAAAGAGGGCAGGTGTTGTGAGGACGTGGAGGCTGCTGTTGTCACCAAGAAGTCCCACTCTGAGGGTGTGAGTGTGGAGGAGTTCCGTGCTGGGAGCAAGCAGAGCCCCAGGGGCCACTGGCAGCTGGAGGAGGGAATAATGCAGAGCCCCTCCAAAGAAACTGGGGAGGGTGAAGAGGGAGAGGAGGAAAGGAGGGAGAAGTACCAGCAGGAGGCTCAGGAACGTGGTTTCTCCCACCAGCAGGAGCGGGAAGAGTCTGAGGAGAGTGAAGAAAGAGAGGAGAGAAAGGAGCCCTACAAAGCCAAAGGTTCTCATGGGAAGCACCGAGCAGGGGACTCCAGTGAAGAGAAGAGGGGCCACAGTGGTGAGAGGGGCTCACAGCCAGGACAGGCCAGTCTCTGGGAGGAGTGGAAGCACCAGCAGAAGCAGCAGGAGGAGTCTGAGGAGAAGGGAGGCTCTCCTGGGAGGTCTGAGGAGCTGCAGGAGGAGGAGAGGCCTGCAGAGCAGGGCAGTGAGGAGCACAGGGACAGCTGGCAGCACAGCCAGGAGAGCAGGGAAGAGCAGAGGCATCAGCACAGTGAGGAGAGGAGACAGCACGAGGGGTCTCCCCATCCTCAGGGGAGGATGTTCCATGAAAACGAGGAAGAGCTGGACAGGTACCTCAGCAAGGAGAGGCAGCGCCGTGTGGGAGGGAAATCCCACCTGTGGAACAAGGAAAGGGAAGGCTCCCACAAGGGACAGGCCAGGAGGCACCACAGCACTGAGGACAGCCTGGAGGAGGAGGAGGTGCAAAAGAAGCATCACAGCAGTGGCCAGATGGATTATGATGATGAGGAGATATTTGCAGACAGAGAAGAGTACAGAGGCCATGTCCCTGCAGAGAAAGAGAAGAGAACTGCAGCGTCCTACAGGCCTTTCTACCCACTGCTGTGGTGGAAAAGTCAACACTTGGACAAAAGGGACAGTGCAGGGGAGCAGCTCCTGGAGGGCAGGGAGGAAGGCAGGCCTGGCCTGGGTGAGAAGAGCCTTTTCCCTGACTACAGTGACTATGAGTGGTGGTCAGAGAAGCAAATCCAGAGTGCTCTGAAGCACAGACGCAGCGAGAAGAGAAATCCCAGCAAGACAAACAGATATGATGTGGAAAGGCAGTACAAGAAGATGGATCAGCTTGCACAACTCCTGAACTACAGGAAGAAGTCAGCTGAGCTCCCAGAGCTCTACAGCTCTGGAGAAGACCTCAAGAAACGTCACGTGGCTGGGAATGACAGAAGGAGCCCAAGGCAGAGGCCCCTGACAGAAGAGGAGGTAAGTGCACAGCAGCTTCTCGGAGAAGTTGGGGGAAGAACACTTCAAATCCATTCCCAAGGCAGCTGGGAAACTCTGCCTAGAAAAACACAACCAACATTAAGTCACATTTTGAGAGAGGATCGTCAGTGATTTAAAAACTTGTTTCTTGAACAGTGGAACTTTGAGTTTGCTGACCTACCGCAGGACATGGTTTGTGGGATAAAGACACAGCTCCTGTCTGCTGCAAGGCAGGGAGGGAAAAATTTTATTCCTCTTTGGGCCCTCGAGGCTCTGCAGAGTAACAAAACCAAGGTGCTGTTGCAGCAGGAGCAGAACTGACAGCACCAGCTGGGCTGTTTAAAACAGAGCTGAGAAGTGAGTTGGGGGTTTAGAGGGAAATCAGCTGCCCACGGCCATCCCAGCTGGAATTGCAGAGCAGAACCCTCATTGCACCTCTAAGTCCGATTCCTGTGCGTAGTTCACACCTAATGAATCCTCTTTTTTTTGTTGTTGGACTTGCTCCAGTATCCAGGAAAACTGAGCCTGCTCCCATCAGCCACATCCTCCTGTGTGTGTCACTGTGTCTGTGCAGGTGCAGGCTGGGCACTGATTAACACAGGTGTTAATTAGTGTTAACAAGTCATCACGGTACAGAACTGGCTGCACAAAGCTTCTGCTCTCTGTGCCCTGGCTGTGGCACCTCAGGGGACAGCACCTGCAGCAGTGACAGGCCAGGAGGCCACCTCTGGGGAATGGTGCTTTAGATCTAAAAAGGCCAGGCTTCATTAATTAGAATTAAAATTTTGATGCTTTCCTCAGCCTCATTTCAGTCCAAAGCAGGTAATTTCACCAAGCTCCCAAGAATGAGCTGTTCATACCTGCTCTGCTCAGGGACTGGGAAGTGGCAGGGCAGAACCTGCCTTAGAAATGGGCTTTTCTCTCCTTCCCGTGGAACAGAACATTTGCCAGTGTTAATAAATAACGATGTGTAAAAGGCCGTCTGTGTTTTCACAGGAAAAGCAGCTGGAAAACTTGGCCACCATGGATCTGGAGCTGCAGAACATCGCAGAGAAGATCAGGAGCCTGAGGAGAGGCTGAAGGTGTGCTGGCAATCAATGCCTGTGCTCTGTGGTAAATTCACTGCCACTGGATCCTTGTTTGCCCCAAGCCCAGGAAATTCTATCCACTGTCCACTCTCGTGTAGTGATTTCCACAGCTGAAAGTGTCTTTCATTTGCTGTTATGCTCCTGAATGGCATGAGTTTTAGTAACATAACCTCTCCTGTGGGCAGGTATTTTTAATATGCTTTTGGAGATAATTGTGTTAGTGTTCTTCAGGAATATATTTGTCTGAGTTTGCAATAATAAAAACCATTGATCTTGGACCAAACCTCCTTCTGGTTCATGTGGCAATCTTAAATGTTTTAAAAGTTCCAAGGAGCCCATCTGTGCATTTTTATTTGCATGAGAGGGAAGAAGGAATCTGACATCTCAATAATGATTTATTTCTTGTTTCCATCCTCATTTTACAAGGATTATGGCACGTTTGAAAACTGGGATTCAGTGTTGAGACTGTGTCAGTGGCACTGCTGGTGAAATGGAGCCAGTTTGATCCAAATTAACTCCTTATTTTTTCAACACTGTTTATTTCTCAAACCGATCGATGCAAATATGTTTTCCCATGTTATTGTTTTTATTGTCACAGTATCTAGGATAAGCAGCTGATGGTGAAATCCACATCCTCTCCTTTTATGGGTTGTTCACATGAGGAGGAGAAGAAAAGAGAGAAGAGAAACTTCCCAAAAAGTAGAGAAACAACCCTGGGAAGTTTACAGTAAGCAGAGGTAGATAAAGCTTGAAGCTGTAGTGTAGCTGTTCTCCCAAGAGAAACCTTTAACTGCTTCTCTCCATGAAATACAACCTCTGCTTTGAGCTAATGCTGCCCTGAAAGAGCATCACTCTTCTCCACACACTGGATTTTACAGCTTTATCAAGTCTCAGCACTTGAGCCCAAAGCTCCAGGTCCTGTGCACGCAGTCCAGACACTGATGAGGGCAGAGCAAAGCCTACGCTGGAGCTTTATTTCCAAAAAGAAGGAAAAGTAAGGAAAAGAAGAGCAATCTCTTTAGGGAAAACACCCTTTAGTAGTTTAATTGGAATGGCAAATGCAAAGTTAAAAAAAATGAATTAAAAAACCCCCCAACATCTGAAAGATCCAACAGTAGAATAAATAAATATACATACAGCAGTTCTCAAAATAGGAATATCTTAAAAAGATACAGCAACTCTCAGAAAATGCCTCAGAAGATGACAGACAATACTGACACCGTTTAAATATTTAGTAGTTTAATTTAAGAACATGCACTTTCTCCTCTTTATTTATTTCAGGAAAATATGGAGTCATGCTGTAAGCATGGGGCCATCTCTATTATTAGATTTCTTTTTTTTATTGTTCCTTTGGAAAAGTGTGATTTTTGCTGTTCATTCTACTGTCTTCAATTGCTGAACAGAGCAGAGTCCTGTGTCCCAAGTGGGAGCAGAGCAGCACGTGGAATCCTGAGGAGAATCCTCTGCTGCCTTGCTGGGAGAATGGAAAACCAAGTGGGATGTGTTTAAAAAAAACCCCTCATGTTCAGATTTGGCAACAGACAGACAGAATGCCTGCACTGAGCCTTGGTCTTCTCCTGCTCTTCTCTCCTCCTTGAAGCTCCTGTGAGTTCAGTGGGGTGTTTGCTCCCCTTGGCATTCAGATGCTGGGAAATGCTGAGGAGCAGCTCCTCCCTGCCCTGCAGTTCTCTGACAGCTGCAAAGCCCTGGGCTGCCCACAGCACACAGAGGACTTGGCATTTCACTGAACTCCTGAGATCTAACCCACACTGTCACTTCTCCAAGCGTTAACAGGGAAGGTCTTGAAGTTTGCACCTTTTAGATGATGGCTCCTCCACCTTCAGTGCCTCTGAGTTGCTGCAGTCAGCACTGCCCCTCTCCAGGAGCACAGTGATTCCAGACAGGAGGTACCCTCCACCTCCACTCATGGTCAGCTTCGGGTGGCTGCGATCTGGCAGGACCTTGAAAACAAATAAACAACAACAAAACACACACCTGAAAAAACCCACAGCATGTGGAGTCATTTCAGGGTAGGATGTAGATTTTTTTTCCCAGCCATAACAACAAACAAAAAATTTAAAATACTATTTTAAAATTTATTATTTAAAAATAATAAATACACAAAAGTGTATTTATTATTAAAAATAAATACACTTTGGGAAGTGTATTTATTTTTATCTGCAGGGGAGAATCCAGTTGTAGAAATCTGTAATAATGTTACTTCTTCATGACATTGCCCAAAAGTACAAAGCCAAGGTTTGAGACCCATGAAAGTGCTCAGGAGTGAGGTGCTCTGCAAGAAACCACAGCTGTTGTGCAAAGCAGCCTGAGGATTCTGTGATTTCACAGCACTGAGCCTTCCCTGCCAGCCACATCACACTTTTCTGTGCCTCCTCCCTGTGTCCAGGACACTGCAGAGCTGTTCTCACTGCAGCTGCACACAGGACTCCTGCTCAGGAATTACTAACCCTGCCACTGCCCTACAAATACTTCAACAAGTGTTTAATAAAATGCAAGAAAGTTGAGTCTTTTTCCATTGGAAATTGCTCCAGTGAAGCATTAAAGCTCCTCAGAGCACCCACTGCTCTTGGGTGGAGCCAATGGCTGAGGTTACACATTGGGTCAGACAGTCCAAGCTCCCCCCGTTTTCAGGGAATGTTTTGCTGCCAGGAATTGCCCTGCTTTGGGCAGATCCTCACCTGGTAGTTCCTCAGCCAGCTCTCAGACAGCTTCAGGTTGATGACTCCACCTCTTTCTCTCAGCTTGGTGTAACATTCTAACAGTGGCTTAGGAAAGAGCAGAGAGGAGGTCACACAGCAGAACTGGCACCACACTGAACTGCAGCAGCTGAAGGAACAGCCTGATTTACCTCTTTGTATTGGCAGTAGACAACAAAAGGCCTCGAAGGAGCAACAAATTCCAATAAAGAAAGTAACAAGGGTGTGGGATGAAACTTGCTGGCTACAATTAAGCTGCAAAAAAAGTTTCATGCACGTTAATTTTCTGCTGCTGGAAACCTACTCAGCCAGTGACATTTCCTCCTGCTTAGCACAGCAATCAATTACAGCCTGGAAGTGTCTCATCAGCATGTTTTCATTGCTCTGACAACTCCCCAAATGGAAAAACCAATCAAGACTTCCTACTGGCCTCATTAAGAGGCTGAAGCATTGCTCCCCAAGGTGCAGAATATTAAAAGCATTGCAGGAGCACTCCCTTCAGCTGTGTCAGGCTCCACACGAGTTCTCACCATCTAAGAAATGGCCTGTTGCTTGCTCTGTATTTTCCAAACACAATTTCAGTTTTGCGACTGCCAAATGTTGCTTAGAATGTGACCTCAGTTGTGACTCTTTAGACTGAGTATTCATTTAATAATTTTATATAAAAAGAATATTTAAAGACAGAACAAATCCTTACTAGGCACGACTTAAAATCTTTTAAAAAGAAACTGTGTCCTAAAAGCTTCATATTTTATCTCCATGCTCATTCTAACATCACACAATAACTTGGATCTACAGCTGGTTGAGATTCTCTGTCACTATCTCCAGTTTTAATAAAAAAAAAAAAAATCACTTCTGAACTGCAAGAAATGGTTGATAATTAGTGAAATGGTTATGAAGTTGTGCTGGTGCAGAAAGAACAGGCTAATTCAACTCCTCCTTCACAGTGCACAGAGCCTGCTGAGATGCCTCATCCATTTACATTTGTTCTCCAGGGGAATGTGCAGCACTGGGGCAGAGTTAAACAAAATTGATGCTCAATGGTGTAAATACAACAGAGACAGGGAGGTGAGATGGTTCTTTTCCAGTTGTTCCCACTTGGGTTTTTTGCCAGCCATGGCCTTGCAGACCATTTATTTCCAATGGAAAACTCAGAATTGTGCTCCAGAATGAGCCCAGCAGTGCCTTGGAAGGTTTGGAATGCTGCCCTGGCACTGCCAGGGACTCCAGGAAGGGAAGTGAGGGCTCAGAGATTGGGGAAAATCCAGTGCTGCATTTTCAGATGGCAGCACAGATTGCTGCCAGCAGGAGCCTGGCCAGGCACAGGATGGATGCAGGGGGTGAGGAAGGACAGGAAGAGGCAGAGGGAAGGAGATGCTCTAATTCTGGCATGTCCATGAGCAATTTTCTGCTTCCACAGTGCCAGGAAAATGGAACAGTCTATCTCTAAAGTCTTCTTTAAAAGAACACCAAACCCCCAGTGAATATCTTCCTTTTTCCCCTCAGTGGCCTGACATCAGACCTCAACTCTCATAAAAGGAACGGAACAAACAGATCCAGTCCAAACAATGTTTTATCACCCAACAGCACAGAGGGTGTAAATTTAACTGAAATTGTATCTTCTACATTCAGTCATAAAAACTGTTAAATTCAGGACCTGAAGATTTAAATTCAAATTTCTCCTGAAGTTGGTACCCACTTTTATCTAATGAACAGTTTTTCTTTACTCTGCCAGGGAGTCACAGTCTTTCTCCCCACCTCCATTGTTGAGCACCTTTTTTCCCTGTCCTTTCCCTGTTCCTCTCCTGCAAAAAATCCCCAAACCCTCCTTTTTCCTGTCTGTTTCTGCTCAGGTACAGAGTGGTTAATTTGAAATCAAGTATTCCATGCCAAGTAAATGTGCAGTAAAATTTATCCAAGCAGAACAGCTTCATTCCCAGTGAACCAATATTCTTTGGAGGAAAAAAAATTAATAGGAATGTCATTAACTAAATTAATGTTACCTGGTTAACTTGAATCCCTTCAGCATTTGCTAAGAACACAGGGAAAAAGTCACACCCACCAAATGCTCTTACACCATTCTGGAGCTCAGTTTCTAGGAACATATTGATTGTATTTGTTTTAAATTTATGATATTAAATCTGTGTGCTGAATTGTTCCTGGGGAATAACTGATCCTGGCTAAAGCAGGTAAAATAAAGTTATGTGGTGGGGTTTTTTTCCTGTGTAAAAAGGAAATGAGTTTCTTAAAATATAATAACCAAAACAAACCACCCCAGAACAATAAATTTAGTTCCACTTTAATGAACTCAGGTTCTACTTTGCCAATTAGAATCCTGTGATTTTTTGGCAGTCACTTTGAATTACATTCTACCTGAATTCTGGTTTTCTTTGGATAGATTTTTAAACATTTTTTAGTATTTCCTTGTATTTAGTTAACTTGTAGATCATTTCAAACCATTTAAATGAAAGAAAAAAATCTCCAGCAGTGCCTTCTGTGCCCTCAGTTCTCTGCTCCATCCCATGGCCCCCAGGGTCTGGGTTATTTAATATCACTAACTTGGGAAGATTATTCCCAAACTGTGACAGACTCACCCATCAGCATTCTTCTCTCTCAGCAAAGCTGCAGCTTCTTTCAGCTTTTTCCTTCTCTCCCACTGTTTAATTTGCTTTTCTCGAACCTTTGAACAACAAAACAAACAGTTGGCACATTAAACTGCTAATTATTATTTATCAAATCATTATTGCCTGGACTGCATTTTCTTTTTTTTTTTTCCTAATCTTAATGTAAGACAAAAGACAACTCCCAGAGTTCCTGACTAAGCTGCTAATTCAGACAGCACAATTTTATGTGCACAGCCATAAAACTGAACTGGAACAGCCACAATAAACATTCTTACATTGTCTTTATTTTCTTTTTCCTTGTTCTCTTTACATTCCACATCTCCAGCAGCGATGTCCACGGCGTCCTGCTCTTCTGCTGGGCTGATCTCCATGGGTGCCTCAGCAGCAGGTTCCTCTGTCTCCTGCTGCTTCTCCTCACTCAGGCCATTGCTCTCCTCTTGCAGCAGGGCACTCTCCTCAGCCTCTGCCCTGAGTGTCCCACACAGGAGATTCTGCACTTGGCTCAGAGGAAACTCGTGGAGATTATCAAAAAAAGCTTTGGGGAATCCAAAACAGCTGGTGGCAGCTCTGACAGGGCCTCCTCCTGGGTACATCTGAATGATGGAGCCGTAGCCTGTGGGAGGAAAAGAATAAATTAACCCATTAAAAAGCCAGAATTCTTAAAATCTTTTTCTTAAAATTCTTTCTAAGATGTTGAAATGAAGGCTCCGTTTAAGAAAAAGGAAGTAAACTGCCTGCTCTTAATCAAACCATCAAAATGAGGAAGCTGTGGAAATATGCCTCAAGGTAGAAAACCTTCATTGAAAGGACAAGTTACTGAAATGCAGGAGGTTTGTTTTTTTTTTTTTTTTCCATGTGGAAAAAATTCAAAAAAAATTTTCCCATAAAACTCCATAAATATTTGTTTCATACACAAATACTCCATGATATGATATTCCATATAAGGGAGCATTTGTGTAGTAAACATGTATTTAGGATTAGCTTAGAACATATAAGCAGTGACCAATTGCTAGAAAAGGCTAATTTAATAAAGAATTAAAGGCAAAATTGATACGCTTTCTGTTACTTATTTAAGGAGTTGCTTGGCTAAAACCCAAAAGTGAATTTAAAGAGCTTTATCAGGCAAAGAATTTCTTCAATAAAGAAGAAAGGAAAGAGCTAAAGGAAGAGTTGTGAGATGTTAAACACCCAAAAAGTAACTTTTCAATAGTTCATGAAATTGTATCTTATTTACTCCCCGTGGCCCAAAAGTTGCTGAAACAAAACCAAGACACATTAAATCTGGTGCAGTAAACAAGAGGAACAGCAACATTTCCAGTGCTGTCAGGATTCCAGTGGCATTGTTCCTGTTTTCTGCCATTCACTTCCCTGGAATTCCAGGCGTCTGGGAAGAATCTCCACACAAACTCCTCACAGCTTTTTCTAAACTCAGTGTGAAGAGAGGACCTAAGACAGATCTACACACAAGGCTATTAATTGAATCAAAATTAGTTCTATAAACAATTATATCTATTGTAATTCTCAATTTCTTTATGGTATTGAAAAAAAATAACTCCAACTGATGCAAGCGCTTTCCCCAGCGGGAAAACCCAAGTTTCTGCTGGAATGCTGGAGGTGTGCAGCCCAGCTTTCCAAAGGGAGCACTCTGGAGCCCTGCCTTTCAGCAGGTGTGTTTCCCATGGCCCACACACAGGTGTGTGCAGGGCTGGGGTGCAGCTCACCCCCCATTCTCTCCATCACAGCCCCCAGCACCAGCCCTGCACAGGTTTCCATCACTATCATCTTGTTGCCAGCATGGATGTTTCCCAGAGTCAGCATCTGAGCCAGGGTGTCGTATCTCAGGTGGCTGGAAGACAAGAGGGATTGAACAAATATCAGTTTAATTAGACATGCTGCCTTACTAGCCCAGGAACCTGCCAAAAAAAAACAGCTGGATTACAGGTAGATAAAAAAAACCCAACCCATCAGTGACCTTCATTGCCAGCACACAAACAACTTCTAATTAAACATCTGATCATGAAGTTCTAGGAAACATAAATTATTTACTATATGTGAAGTTCATATATAATGAAGTTTTTCTGATAATGAAGAACTGGAGCCAGCAGGAAAGAAGCCAGGAAAAGCAAAAGCAGGACAAGCAGGTGGGTGCACATATCAGAGTGGACATCCTGTGCTGTGCCACTCAGAGAAAGTGCTTTTTTAATCTTGGTTTTGTCTCTGACATGTCAGCTTTGTAAAGAACAAATGGTAAGGATGCATTTCCTGATGCAATAATGAATCCCTTGTGGTTTTCACCTGTTTTGCAAGAGCAGCACCTGCAGCCCAGCACCAAAACCCTTGTAGGGACAGCTGCACAAATTACAACTTACAACTCATCTTTAATAGTAAAAGCAGTGACAGAGATGGTGGAAGGAGAAGGAAAAAGGGTTGAGAAGCCTTAAATAACATATATTTGAAGATTTAAAATCTCAGCATCTTCGATCTACTATTCCTACATTAAAACGATGTATCAGCCCACCCTTAATACCTGTAATAATGTATCTCTTAGGTGAGTGAAAATCAAACAGGGACACATCTCTCTAGTCATGGCCTCCTCTGACTAACTCCAAAGTGACCCACAGGTTTTTAAATAAACCCTGGAGATTCTCACTGAGGATTCTGAATCCCTGAATTTGAATTTTCACAACTACAGCTGTAGTTATGAAATGCTTAAGCAGCTAGAAAATAAAAAGGAAAGGTCTTGAAATGACACGTGTCTTTTGGATAATTAGAAAAAGATGTTAAAGCATGTAAGAAAGAGAAGGAAGGTGAGTTTTGTACACTTTGGTCCAGTGCAGGTATTTTAAAAGTATTAAAGGACCTTTCTGTTATCATTTGAAAAAAGAAACTTAATGAAAACTCACTTAATTTTTCCAGGTTCCCTTGCATAATACATGGTTGAAAGGATGCGAGTGGATGGTTTCACAATTGTAATAATTGCCTCATACCTGTAAAAAAACCCACAGGAATGGTCTTAATCTCAACAATTTAGGGAATTAGAGTATTAGAGTATTTTTCACATTTTTTAGAGTATTAGAGTATTTTTCACATTTTTAAATCCACTTACTTTTTTTTCTTCTTCTTTATGTATTTATCTTGAGCAAATTCTGTTTTGTCTCTGAATGTTGTACTGTTCTCTATTAACTGCTGAACTATTTCCTTGGAAGAGACAATTCAGTTTTGTTACAGCTAGCATTGGTTTCTCATTCACTTAACAGACAGCATTCTTTTAAACAAACACTGAACATATTTTCTTGCAGTAGAGGCATGTATACCATGAACTTCTCCTGACACTGATGGGTAGCAATTCAATCACATGGTTTTGCATAAAAATCCTAGAACTGAAAATGATTATCCTGGAATATTCAGTAATATTTTGTTTAATCCAACTCTCTCTTTGGGTCTGATTCCAGCATTCCTGAGGGTCTCTTTTCTCCCTGTTTCATGGAGTTCCTCCCCTCTGCTCTGGTTAATCACTTTCAGCCTCATAAATTTTTTTAGCCTCACAATTTTTTTGGTACTACTGTACCAAACTCCTTAGCATTTATTACTTCTTGCAATACTCCTCCTGATTTTTTTCCTTCTCTAGCTCCCAGGTCTTCCTATAATCCCAGTTTGGGTTTCCTGGCCTCTTTGGTCCCCTTTGCCAACCCAATTCTTTCTCCTGCTTTCAGATTCCAGCTGGGGAAATCTTTGGAACCTCCAGCAAAACCAAACTAATCCATCAGGACTCTCCTTGCTCCATGCCAGCAACACAAGAACAAAAATGCTATTTTTGGGTCTGTGATCCAAGTAGTTTACCTGCTAAAATTATGGGTTCTATCAAACATGGAGGGGACAAATGAAAAAAAAGGATTATTTTCAATTTGGACACTGCAGCTCCCCTTGTGCTTTAAAAACCTGCTCAAAAAATAGAGTGGGGCAAGTGCTCCTCACTTCCTATTGCTGTTTCTCAGGCCATTATTCCTTCCAACATTTAACATCTGTTATTAATGATTTGAAACAGAATCTCTTCCTTTTTTTGCTTTATTCTAGGAAAAAAATAAATTCAGTGTCTTGTTTGTTCAGGTTGCTTTGTAGGAGGGTTTTTAATGTTCCAGTAAAATTTACAGTGAGGAAACGGGGAAGTACCCTGCATCACCGAGACATGCCATTCACAAACAGGAATTCAGATTTCAACAGACATTTAGGGAGGAATGATGATGTAGCTTAAAATGAATATTCAGAAATATAAAATGAATATTTCATTCCAGAAAGCAGAGTTAATAAAAGCACAGAAGAAAATAAAAGAGTTAATAAAAGCACAGCACAGACATGGTGAGGAAAGCCAGAGGGATCTTCTGCCATGGCCAGTGAAAACAAAGCCCACCAAAGCTGATTAACACATTCTCCTCCAAGAGATAACACAGCCAGCAGCACAACCATGGAAATAGAAGAACCATCCCAAACTCCCTGGAGCCAGCAGGCAAAAGCAAAAAAACTGCTCCAAAAGAGCAATCAGGAGAGGAACTTGGTGTAAGCAGGAGCAATTCCCTGGTTTTATTAAAAAGGGTGAACCAAAGACGAGAGAGGATTTTGCCTCACAGCACCTGCAGGACAGAGCTGGCTGAATGCTTTAGTAACAATTTAGGATGGCTTAAAGAAGCCTGGCTTTATGAAAGGTGCAGGCTTAAATGCCAAGCCCTTTTCCAAGGGAACAGAACTGGTTTTTTGGGGATACTCTCAGTTTTCCAGGTCGAGATAAAGCAGCAGCAGCACCCCTGTCTGGCAGGCACTGCCTACAGGCACATTTGTGTTACTTGTTAAGGTTTTTGTTCGGCCATAATCTTTTCCTACGCCTTGGACAGTTTGATCATTGCATAATTCCAATACCTCTGTAATACAGAAATAGTGTTTTGAACCTTATCCACAAGCAAAACCAAATGGTGATTATGTGAGCTCTACTTTTTTTTATCTGTTATGACTTTTGAGGCCATAAACATTTATTCTTTACTCTCCTCTGACAAAGTTGCCAACCTCACATAAAGTTTTCCCTGAAAACAGCCTCAGCATTTTTGTAAAACCAAAAAATTGACCAGAAGAACAAAGAAAAAGCACCGAAATCAATGCACAGATAAAAGAATAACCTTTTTTTCAGGAACTAAAACAGAACCATCAAGGTAGCACAGAAATGACACCAAAACCTTTATTTTTACCTGTCCTTTAATACCCTTGTCCTTCAAAGCCTTTATGTCATCATGAGTGAGTTTTTGAGACTTCCCATCGTCAACTATGTTACGATTGTCTGTCCCTGCTTCCTTTGCTTCTAAAGGAAAAGGACACAGACTTGTCAAAGCTACCTCCAAAAAAGTGGGAGAAACACAGGACTTTAGTGTCACAGAAAAGCAGATTTCTCGTGGTTAAACACACATTTTTTCATGGCCTTGCAAAGTGCAGCCTAAGCAAGGAAATGTAATAGGTGAGGTAAAAACTTGTTGTGAATAAAATCACCCAGGCTAAGGTTCAAATCTTCTCCCACATTAAAAAGATGATTTGTTGCAGGAGTGATGAAACCCCTGATCAAGACAAACCCTTGCACTTTTATGACAGAAAGAACATAAGCAGCATGAAGTTCACAAATGATTAATAGAAAGCTTTCCCAATTTCTCTGGTATCATTAGAGAGACAAATCAATCTGAAATAGTTCTCCCAACTGCCAATCCTCTGGGATACCTGTGGTCGTCTCTTCCACCTCTTGCTTTGGCTGGAGGTTTCCACCACTGGTCACTTCAAACGTGGTTCCATAAATGTGTCCAATGGCATTATCCAGGTAGAACCATTGCTTCTCAAAAATGATTTTTCTGAAAGAAAAGTGAGTAACACTTAAAGCATTCTTTTCACTGTACCTGAAACCCACTATTCTTGAGCCTAAACAATAGCTTTATGTATGACTTTTTCACCTATATCCCCGAGGAAAAGCAGGACAAGCACAAAGAGTGAAATTAACCACAAAACCCACATTAAACTGGTCAGAAAAAGAACAAAGACCTGAAACAGACCATATACCAGGAACCTCTTTTTTCAGTTCAAAAGAACCTTCAAGGCTATGGCACTTTTCAGCATCATTTTTTGACAGAGAAGATCAGAAAGATATTAAATCCAAGCTGGGTCACGCAGAGTAGTAACAAAAAGATGAGCCTGGTCCTGTATTTTGCAAAGTTCCTTCGAAATAACATTTGCCACAAGACTGTTGTTGTGGAGAAAACAGACAGCAGAGTGTGTCTTGTAATCCTGGAAATTCTTCATTAATAAAAAATATTAAAATTTACCACCCCTTTCATTTGGTAGCACCAAGGCAAATCAAAACCCAGGATGCACAAAGCCTTTAACTTTCAGGCTGACCAACAAGGGCTGCCTTGCCATCCCTGGAAACACCAGTCTTGGCAAATACAACAGGTACCAGCATCTAAAGCCACATCCACATTCAAGTCAAAACTTGCCAATACAAGCCCTAATTATGCAAATTATACTCATCACTAATTCTGAACTGCAGAATTTTCAAACCAGTCTTGTTCAAGCATAACACCTTTGGATCTCCACCCTAATGAATCAGATATCTGGTATCAGATACCTGTTACCAGCTTCTACACACTGCTCTGTAAAATCGCTGCCAGGGGAAGAGCCCAGGCTGTGTCCAGCGATTTCGGCATTCCCTGCCGGGCTGCAGGCGCTCTCCTGCTAGGCCAGATTTCTCTCTGGGAGAAATAAACGGGAGATTTTTCATGGCACCCTTTGCGCAGCAGGAATTCTCCACAATCCTCCTCCAGCCGTACAGCGCTGAGCACGCTCGGGACAATTAACAATCCCAATTAGCACGGCACGGAAATCACCACGGCCACCTCTTCAACCGGCATCAGCTGGACACCGACAACGCCGAAACCCTCTTAAATCTCTTTCAAAGTCTTACCAAAACGCGGCCAGGACATCTGCCGGGTTTAAGGGAGGGGGTTTGCCACAGGAACCGAGGCAACATTAAAACCTCTCCCAGGAGCCTCGCCTGGCGCGGCGGGACCGGGATGGGGACCGGGACCCGCCTCCCTCGGCCGGGGCCCGCCACAGGCGCACCGGGGATGGCGCCGGCGCCGGGCACGAAGCTCGGCCGAGGCTCCGAGCGGCGCCGGGAGCCTCCCGCGCTGCGCTCACCTGCGGCGCAGCACCGACACGGCTTTGAAGACGTCGCCCCGCTTGAGCACGGCGCAGTCTCCCTCGCGGATGCGCGGGCTCGGGCCGCGCTCCATGGCCGCCGCTCGCGCCGGGGCAGTGCGCAGGCGCCGGGCCGGCCGCGCGTGCGCACCGCGGGCGGCGGGAAGGCGCCCTGAGGCGGCGCGGCCACGGCCCGCACGGAGCCGCCGTCTGCAGTGGGGCCGCTTCTCTGGGAGGCGGCGCTGGTTTAAATTCAGTATCGCCTGGGGAAAATTCTTTCCCCAGCCTCGGATTGCCGTGGGAGATGAGCAGGGAGTTCAGAGGCAGGGGATGCGCCCGGGGCAGAGGCTTCCAGGGGTGGCGAGGAGGATGGAGAGGAGGATGGAGAGGAGGAGGAGGATGGCGAGGCAGAGGACAGAAGGGAGAGCCCAAAAGGATGCCCGAACCCGGTGAGCCAGCCATGTGCTTGTCCCTTATGTGCTTTCTGAAGCCATTGTCCTGTTCTTTAAAAAGAGCTGTGCCAGGCAGTTACAGCACAGTTTGTTTGTCTCCCGTGGTCAAAAGAATCACTGAGAATAAAAGTTGCAAAATTGCGCTATCCATGTTCTTTCAATCCGCGTTATTTTTTTTTTTTTTTATTTCCTCCCTCCAGCAAAATCTCGACTAGTCCAATCAACGATGGACCAATTTATTCCCTATAAAGGCTGGAAACTTTATTTCTCTGAAGGTATCTTTAGACCAAACTTTCATGCAGCAAGTATTTGAATGAATTTTTTTCTAAAATTAGTTACATGTAGTGTTAATAGAGCTATAAGTTCAATAAAGTTATAAGTTCAATATAAGAACCAAAGCTTCATACATAAAAACAAAAATACAATAAAGGCTTCACTTCTTGTGATACACTAACTTTTGTGATCATTACTGGGACACTGTGGAGATTTATCATCTTCCTTAGTTTTGCAATGCAGAAAAACAATGGAAGAAAAATTACCTGTTTATGTATTTTATGAAGTGGGAAGGATTATTTTCTGTCACTAACGTGGTGTGTTTCTAATTAGTTTACAATGACAAGTCTCCTTTTGTCCAGAAGACTCAAGCCTTTGAAAAGTTCTTCATGCAGCGTATTGAGCTTTATGACAAGGTAAAAAAACATATGAAAACACATAAAAAGCCAAACATATCCCACCCCAACGACCTGTTGTTGATACAATGACACTACAAATTTTTAGCAGGGTTTTTTTCTATCAAAAGTAACTCCATCAGAGACCTGAACCATTTAGGACGTGATTTGGTTGTTTTGCTTCTGATTTGAAGTGTGTTTTATGGTTTATCTGTTTCCCAGGATGAAATAGAAAGAAAAGGAAGCATCCTCGTGGATTATAAGGAGCTCATCCAGGACAGAGAGCTGACTAAATCCATACCAAACATATCTGCTGAGCTCAGGGATATGCCTCAGAAAATACTGCAGTGCATGGGGCTGGCCATTCATCAGGTAAACACCAGGCTCTGATACATGGAAGCAGAACCCTCACAACAAGAAAGAATCTGTGACACTTAGAGGCAATTATGTTACAAATTCCACATCTCTTGTGTTTTTCTGTCTTGGGGGAAATCACTGTTTATTTAAAACTCAGATCCTTCTATCTCTCCCCTTCCTGTGTGACCAACAAAACCGCATTTTGAGTTGCATCTTTGCTTCGGTCGTGGTGCATTTTGCTTCTTCATCACTGGAGAAATCGGCTAAATGTAGTTCTGACTCCTTTGTCTCTCGCTTTTGGGAGCTCTGACTCCTGTGGACATCTGTTGCCCCCAGGTGCTCACCAAGGACCTGGAGAGACATGCAGCAGAGCTGCAGGTGCAGGAGGGATTGCCCCTGGATGGGGAGCCCATCATAAACGTGCCTCTCATCCATGCCAGGTAAGGCCTGCTGGGCACTTCTTCCCCAAGGAAAAGAGTTCTTTCCCTGTTTGTTTCCTGGTTAATCCCTGCCATTGTCCAGGCATGGTGAAGGTTTACATGTTTATGGGAAAACTGTGAAGCTTTTCCAGAAAGGACACCCTACATTTTGCTTTTTTCCTTCACCATGACTTCATGTCCTTGTGAAGAAGAAAGTGAAACAAGACCTCCTTATAAGCTGAACAAACAGCTTGAACTAGAAAAATTTGTTAGTAGAGAAGTGGCTTAGAAGAAGAACAATTATTCTTCAAAACATGTATTGGTTAAAAGCAGAATTATTGAAATTTCTGTTGACTGGAGAAGCTAATGAAACAAGTCCTTAGAATTTTTTTCTTTATCAGAACTAATAGCATCTCATACTTCGAGGGTCTGAGGGAACTGGGTGTGTAAGCTCTATTGGAGTTCAAATTACTATTTAAAAAAGTATTTTCTTTTTAATTATTGTTTTTAACTCCCTGCTGGTGGTGGCAGAGCTGTAATCAAACTTAATAAAACTTTGGCCCTTCTGTGTGGGAGTCTTTATCTGAAACTGTGGAAAGAGACAGTTATGGATGACCCTAAAGTGTTGCTAGGCCAGAGGTGTCACTGCATAAACAAACTACTGTTTGAGGTCAATTCATGTGAAGAATACTGAATATTCTGCTGCTTCCTGGAGCAGGAATCAAAGGCTGTGCCACGGGTGCACTGAAAAAAACACTTTGTTTTTTTCTGGATACCGTTTTTAATTGGGAGGAGGAATTTTTATTATCTGTTTATGGCTGGATGGGTTTGGGGGCTGGTTTTTGTCCTCATTTGCTGTGTGCTGATGCAGGGTGTACAACTATGAGCCTCTAACCCAGCTGAAGAACGTGAGGGCCAACTGCTACGGCAAGTACATCGCCCTGCGCGGCACCGTGGTGAGGGTGAGCAACATCAAACCCCTGTGCACCAACCTGGCCTTCACCTGTGCTGCCTGTGGGGATGTGCAGAGGGTCCCTCTGCCTGATGGCAAGTACACCCTTCCCACCAAGGTGAGCCCAAAACAGGGGACTCAGTGCTTTTTTGTGGTGTTTGCCACAAAAAACACCACCGTGGGTGCTAAAAAAATTAAAGTTTTTAAAGCTAGGTTAAGCAGCTGACACACTGAAAAGTAAATAAATATACCCTGCAGCTTTTCTTCTCACCCTTGTTACTTGTAAAAAATGTATGCTGCTGGGACAGGATATATGGCAAAAATATGTAGAAATTCCCTGAAATATGGAAAAAATATTGTCTCTTTTAATTTCCATTTCACCAGTTATGTTTAAAAAGACCTTTCCACCTTGCTGTGGTGGTTTTCTATGCTTAACATTGTTTGGGGGTTTTTTGTCTTTTTGTTTTTGTTTGTTTGGGGTTTTTTTGGGTTGTGTTGTTTTGGTTTGGTTTTTTTGGCGTTTGTTTTGTTTAGAACTTTCTAATTTAATTTTACTTTTTGTTATCTGGACTTAAGGAGTCATTAGACAGTGCCTGGTTATTCTCAAACTAGTTCACTGAGGGGATCAGACAATTCACCTGTATTTGCTCTAACAGCTGTGAGTTAGAGTTCAGGTGCCTGTGCTTGATAGATGCTCATTAATTATGTACATCCTAATTTGTAGCTCTAATTGAACTGGCTGGGGTTTTTTGCCTGGAATGATGCTGGATTATATTCCTTTGGTTGGTTTTGGGGTGGGGTTTTTTTGTGTGTGTGGTTTTGTTTTGTTTGTTTGTTTTTAAATCAAACAAGGCAGTTTCACCTTAGGAGTTCAGAACAGGCAGGGAATGAATCAGAATTCCTGTTGTTGCAGTGCCTTGTTCCCGAGTGCAGGGGCAGGTCGTTCACAGCTGACAGGAGGTCTCCTCTCACCACCACAGTGGACTGGCAGTCTGTCAAGTAAGCACAAAAATGGGATGTGACAGGGCACTCAAATAGTGACAGGAGTGTCAAAGCGTGTGATTTTAATAATCTTTTTCTTTTGTAGCAAGCACTGTCCATTTGTATCACAAAGTAGTTGTTTTATCCAAGCACTGTTATACTTTGTAACCTGCCCTGTACTGGTAATCTGGAAATTCCTTCTGCCCCTACCCAGCTCTTGGAGGGATGCTCAGTTTGTGCTCCTTGCTTTCTTTTCTCAATCATTTCTAATTGCATCTATGATTTCATGGTTCCCTTTAACGAGCTGTAAATCAGCTAGAAAAGCCCTGTTAGGTTATATTGCTGTGCCACTTGACCTGAATGAGCTGGAAGTAAACTGGAGGGTTAAAAATCTTAGTTCGAAGTGATATTCATGTAAAAACTCGTGCTGTTGTAGCAGAGGGCACTGTTTGTCACAGCTGCTTTGGGAAAGCTTGGCTTGGCTTCCAGGGAATCTCAGAGCTGTAACTCTCACAAACAGAGAGTCAAGTACTCTTCTTGTTATGGTCTGAGAAATTCCTTGGGGTTTTCCAGGCTTGGCATACTTATTAAGAATTCATGAGGGCTGTAATGTCTGAACTCTTCATTTTTTTTTAATATGGATCCCTTTTACTTTAAGTACTGTACTCGTCAGTGGTAGAAAATCTGAACTTTGACTCGGAGTTCATAGTCGCTGCATTTTCTGGGCTTTATGAGCAGTTTACACCCATTTAGTGATGTGTGAGGTGACAAAGATGCCCAGAGCTGTGTGGCACAGCAGCAGTGGTGTCCCAGCTGCCCTGGTGTGTTGCAGGGTGCAGGAGCTGATGTCGGACGACCAGCGGGAGGCAGGACGGATCCCGCGCACCATCGAGTGTGAGCTGGTGCAGGACCTGGTGGACAGCTGTGTCCCAGGGGACATGGTCACAGTCACAGGCATTGTGAAGGTGTCCAGCACGGAGGAAGGTGAGGGGCACCATCTGAGACTCCCTTTTTCCTAGGCTGGGGTTTTTTGGTAGTGCTGACACAAGAACAACAGCAGTCGCTCCCCTTCGTTGGAGCTCTAGGTGTTGTAAGTGCAGAAAGTGTGAATTTCTTCAGGAGTTACCAAACTTCCACAATGAAGTGTTATTTTATGGCATTATTTGCTTAATGTTTTCCCTTTACTATCTCCTTCAGACATCAGGAAAACTGTCACACTGCTGGGAAGGAGAGTTATCTTAGTTTAGTCTCCCTAGAGAATCTTTTCAACCCATTTTTCCTTTTTTTTTTTTCCCCAAAGCAAAAAATAAGTTGTGCACTGCTCTGAAAGAAAATATTGCAGATAACTCTTTTATTGTGAGATTTCATTCTCTGCTCATTAATCAATCTATATAAAAATTATTAATTATTATTACTGATCATTGAATAACTGAAGATTATTACTTATTAATTGATAATTGCTGATTAATTCCTAAGCTAGGTGTTTAATGCTTCTGCACCATGCATCTTTTTTTCCCTTGAAATATCAAGTGGAAACATTTTATATTTAACTTTTATTTTACTACAATAACGCAATAATTTAAAATCCCTGGAAAAATTGATTTATTCTGGGACAAAATTCTCCCTAGACATATGCCCTCCAAATCAGCAAAATATTTTATTGTGTGTGTAAGTGGAGGGAACTTCAAGGAACAAAGTGTAACTAGAAACTTCTTTTGCATCAATTTTACTAAGTGCAGATGCTCAGTACTTAAATATGAACGTGGCTGTACATGGTGTTTCTGAATTACTCTATGCCATTTGTGAATATTTGTATGCCATCATCCTTTCTGAATTCTTCTGACAGGAGCTTCTAAAAATAAGAATGACAAGTGTCTGTTCTTATTGTACATTGAGGCAAATTCTGTCAGCAACAGTAAAGGACAAAAACTGAAGAATTTTGATGATGAGACTTTTCAGAGATCATTCATGGAGTTTTCCCTTAAAGACCTCTATGCTATCCAAGAGATTCAAGCTGAGGAAAATCTGTTCAGGCTCATTGTGAAGTAAGTTGTGTCAGACCCAGACTGGGTCTAGGATAGACATGGATGAGTGTGACCACCTTCATCCTAAAGCTGTGAAATGTCTGAGCCTTGTGCAGTAGAAACCACAGAGATCTAACAAATTGCAGTGGGCAAGGGATTGGGAGGGAGTGAAAGTGTTGCAGGGAGAATGTTGGGAATTTGGGAGGGGTTTAGGGATACAAGAAGTTACCCGTGTTCTAGTTCAACCTTAGACAGAAAACTCTGGGTGAAAAAGCAATTAGTAAATTTTGTTCCTCACTATATAAATTCAACTTTACAAGCACCATTTTGGCCTCTGCTTTTCTATTCAGTAGAGGAAAGAGGTGCAAGAACTGAGCAGAGGGTGTGAAAGACCCTCAGCTCATACTAAAAATACTCTTCTGCCTGGGATGTCCCTCAGGCCCTCCCAGTGGAGTCCAAGAACACAAAAACAGCACTTTAAAAGGAGAGTTACAGGTGGTTATTGACTAAGAATAGGTGCAGATACCACTGGGAAGTTGGTTCTCCTTTGTGGGGACCCTAGTGAAAAGCTTTTCTTATTTCAGTCATTTCTGGCTATCCAAAAAATTTCAAGAAATTTGCTGCTGATGATTTCTGTTGGAAATTCAGCAACAGCTACCCAAAAAGTTTGATATGTTTATTAGGGTGTTCTGTAATGAGAGAGAGGACAAGTGATTATTTGTAATGTAATGTCAGTAGGACATGATTTATCTTCTACTTACATTACTTTGTGCTTTGCTTTTCAGCTCTCTTTGTCCTGCAATCTATGGCCACGAGGTAAGTCATTTACAAACTCTGCTTGCAATTCCAGTTTGAAATGTTTATGCCACATTCAACTCCTGGAGGACTCTTAAAGCTTATCTGGGCCAGGGGGAAGGGGCAGGGACTGATTCTACAGTGACTGTGCCTCACAGTCTCTTTTGGTGTCAGGGAAGTGACAGCCAAATATCCTTAAATTCAGTGATGCAGAAGGGAAGGTTATTGCAGGCAGTTCTGGGCAGCTGCCAGTGATGGTCACCACAATCAAATACTCACCAGTGCTGGCCTGTACCACAACAGATTGTGAAGGCAGGTCTGGCCCTGGCCTTGTTTGGAGGATGCCAGAAGTTTGTGGACGACAAGAACAGGATCCCAGTGCGAGGAGATCCACATGTTCTGGTTGTTGGAGATCCAGGATTAGGAAAAAGTCAAATGTTGCAAGTATGGTTTCCTTGATTACTATTTTCTGCCTTCCTCTATTTCCTTGTTATCTTGACTTTTAAGCATGGTAGGATAACTGTGCTGAGACCAAAGGGTTGACTGAGGAGGTTCACTCCTTCCTGTCTTCATTTAGCTGATCCACTGTGAAGTAAAGTAATTAATCATTGAACAAATGCAAGTTTAAATACCATGTAACTCTCCTCCTGTGAGGTTTACTTCCATTATGTACCCTGTTTCTATGTTGCTGGCACAGATCTTGATTTTTTGGGGAAGGGACCTGTTGCTGTGTTTGGGTTTTGATCTTGGTAGGCATTTCTGCATGACTATGACAATTAGTAATAGATTGGGTTTTTTCCTTAAACTGAGTGATTTTTAAATTCTGTGTTTTTTCCATGGTTACTATGAAGTGAAGGAGGGACAGAATTCACCTAGACCTTCTTTAAAAAGTCTTTCCACATTGTTACTTAAAAAGTCTTTCCACATTGATACTTAAAAAAAGAATGCCATCCAAGCAAAGTTACTCCTACTCTTTGCAGAAGTATGTGTCTTGGAGTTGCAAGGAATTACAGCTTTACTCTTGGGCCATGTTCAGTAGAAAGAAACAAATCTGGGGTCTTTGAATTGTTTCTCTAGAAGGAGGCTTATGAAATTCTTCACTTTGGGGAGGGAAAAAGTCTTTGTTTCTCTTCTAGGCCGTGTGTAACATCGCTCCTCGGGGTGTGTATGTCTGTGGTAACACTTCCACCACCTCTGGGCTGACTGTTACACTGTCCAGAGATGGCACTTCTGGAGACTTTGCCCTGGAAGCTGGTGCCTTAGTGCTTGGAGATCAAGGTAATCCATGCAATGCCACAGGGTCTGTGTAGCCACGTGTGAGGGGCAGGACTGTGTGTGCTGCTGAGGCTCAGCCAAGCCAGAGGGCTTCCTGAACTGTGGGCTAAAAAATCTCTGTTTGAGGCATGATCCTGGGTTTGCACATCATGTGAAGTTCTGAGCTTCTCCAGGGGCAATTCCTGCTTTCCTGGAGTGCAGGGAAACTTCAGTTCTCCAGTTCATATACCAGACTTTCTCTGTTAAAGAACTAGGATATTTTTTTTGTTCAGGAATCTGACTTGATGTCAGCTGCTGGACTCTTACTGGTTTTGAAAAAGGACTCGCTTATGGGATACACTGTCTATTTTTAAAAGGCTTGTTTCATCATCTTAATGAAGAATCAAAATGCTGCATCCCCAAGTCAGGCTGAGCTCATAGTGGCTTGGTTGCATGACCATGGAATGAAAACAAAACTGGCTGAAATGGAGATTTTCCCATGTCTCCTGCAGTCCCTAGGGTTCTGAGTTGGACTTCTGCTGTAGCACTGGATTGTAGCACATATTTGTCCTTCAGTTAATGTGCTGTCTGATAAGTCTTTGTCCTGTTCTAATTGCTTCCAGGGATTTGTGGAATAGATGAATTTGATAAGATGGGAAACCAACACCAGGCTTTGTTGGAAGCCATGGAACAGCAGAGCATCAGCCTGGCCAAGGCTGGCATTGTTTGCAGTCTGCCAGCTCGGACATCCATTGTTGCTGCAGCAAACCCTGTTGGAGGACATTATAACAAAGCCAAAACTGTGTCTGAGAACTTAAAGTGAGCACTTTTCTGCTTTTATAGTTCACTTGCAGGAATAGATGCTTCTGGCAGTCTTGTAGCTCATGTACAATTGCTTTCTTGAATTTTGTGAACACAAACTTTAATAATTTTAGTGGCTTTTGAGAGAGAATTTGCTGTTGTACTTTATTCTGAGTGAGCAGGGCAGGATCTTTTTTGACCTGTGCTTGAAGTGGAACAGAGCTGGTGTTGGAGCCCTGGGCACTGAGAATTCCAGCCTTTCTGTGCTCACAGGCACTGACCCCCAGGCAAACACTGCATTGACCTGAGCCCGTGGAAAAGGCTCCAAAATTGAGTGACAGCACTGGGATTGTGGGTGTGGAGTTTGGATAGAAGCATGGGATATCACAGGGTGGAAAACTCAGAGCTGAAGGGTTTAGAATATAGTAATAGATATAAAGCAAGATGGAGGTTTTAGGGCAGAGGCTGAGTCCTTTTTCACCTTCTTCTCCATGGCTCTGGGTGGTGTTTTGTAATTGGGTAGAAAAGTCCACATTGTGGGCCAGGGGTGGTTGGTTCTTGGGTAAAAAGTAAAAATAATTTAGGTGTCATTTCATAACTGGACAGTTTATCCTCAAAAGCCCTTGTAGAGAGAGAGAGGGGCCATTTTTTGGTTAGCTAGAACTCAGAACTCACAGCTTGTGAGACTGTAACACAGATAAAAACTAATAGAGATCTGAGTCTCTCAAGCATTTAATCCCGACTCTGACAGGAAAGAAGATAACAAGCAACAAGTTGCTCTAATTCTTCCACTTCTCCAAGCCCTCCAAGTTGCTTGTGTTCCCTGCAGAATGGGCAGTGCTCTGCTGTCCAGGTTTGACCTGGTGTTCATCCTGCTGGACACTCCCAACGAGGACCACGACCACCTGCTGTCGGAGCACGTGATGGCCATGCGGGCCGGCCGCCGCACCGCCACCAGTGCCACGGTCACCCGCAGCCCCCAGGAGCACTCTGTCCTCCAGGCCACCTCAGAGCGACCCCTGCTCCACAGGCTGAAGGTGAGGCTGCTGCTGGGGCTGCTGCATCAGGTGCTTTAAAGCAGATTTGCTGTGTTGGGTTTCAGTAAGGAGCTGCGGAAGTGGGCTGGGTGTAATAATTGGGTAAAACATGATCTGCGGTGGGGTGTTGAGCCCAGTGTGGGAGCAAATCCCTGGGCACCTGCAGCTCCGTGGCTTTGGGAAACACAGGAGAGGAAACTTCAGACTTCAGTGATGGCTCTGAGAACTGTCAAATGCCAGGTCTTGGGAGAAATACTCCTGCTGGAGGTAAACCCATGCATTTTTGCAAACAGGATATCAGCCGTGATGGTTTAGTCTTCTCTGGAGCTGTAACAACTGGGAATTTGCATTTTCTCTTTTAGAGAAAGGATTTAACTATATAACAAATCATATTTGGCATTTCCTATCACTGCAGATGTGAAGCACTGGCTGCTTTTTCTGAAATGGCCAAGTGTGTGTGTTTGTACCCCTGAGCATAGTGTGGGGACTTGAAGTACACTGTTCACATACAAAGCACTGAAGCCCTTACAGTGATGACTTCACCAGACAAGGCATAAAGAGGATGATTTGATATTAAAATTCTTATTGTACAGAACTCTGCCAGACAGAAACCTTCCTCTTTTTCATGGTGCTAGATCTCAACAGGAGAAAACTTTGATGCCATTCCCCATCAGCTGCTGAGGAAGTACGTGGGCTATGCCCGGCAGTACGTGCACCCAACCTTATCTCCAGAGGCTGCACAAGTCCTGCAGGAATTCTACCTGGAGCTCAGGAAACAGAACCAGGGAGCAGACAGCACCCCCATCACCACGAGGCAGCTGGAGTCTCTCATTCGACTGACTGAGGTAAATACAAGCTGGGATGCTTAAGGGATTGAAAGCAATGAGATTATTCCTGAGGTACTACCCAAATCATATCAATTTTTTACAGCTTATTCACCACTACAGCTTTTTTTGTTTTGTTAAAAAAAATTGCAAGAGGCTTAGAAGTTCTTAAGAGTTACTGTTCCTTAAAACTTTTTATAAAGCAAAACACCCTTGAAGAGGTGGAATCTATCACATTCCCCAACAGGAGAAAAAGTAGGTGCAGGCAGGAACAACCTGCTGCCCACCTTTTGTTTTCCCTTACAGAAATCACTGTTTGTGATCTGCTGCCTCTCAAGGCTGCATTGCTAAAAAGGAAATAAAATAAACCCCAAGCCACAGCCTAAAAGTGCAAGTATGCTAGCAGAAAATAGAGAAATCTTCCTTTAATCCTGTAGGCTTAGGTTCTATCTCTGCTGCTCAAATTTGTGCTTGTAGCCCTTGTAGAGTGATTGTAGCCCTTTTTCACATCACCTGTGATTTATCCTAAACCTTTGGGGGGTATTTTTTCCTGTTTTAAGGCAAGATCAAGGTTGGAATTAAGAGAGAAATCTACCAAAGAAGACGCTGAGGACGTAATAGAGATAATGAAATACAGGTACTAGAAAACACTGCTTTAAAAAGAAATAAAGCATCACAGTGCTGTTCATTTGAAACTTCTTTTCTTTACATATTCAAACACAGTGAAGAAATCAGTTTATCAAGCTTAGGGTCATGATAGTACTATTTGGATTTGTTAGGTGCTCTTTAATAGCTTTCAGCAGCACTAAGTCAAATACAACTAAGTAAAATACAACAAGCTTAGGCTTGTGTGATCACAGTGGTTCTGTGTGTCTGGGCACAGCAATGCAGACATGAGGCTCTGCTGAAAGGTTTTTCCTCCCCTGTGATTACTCTCACAGGTGAAAAAATTAAAATTTAAAAGTGATTTGGGTGAATGCTTAGGGAGTGACTTGATACGGGGTGGTTTTCTATGTGGCTTCTGAAAGTTCTCTCTGTTCTGGGGAATGAAATCCACTTTGCTTTCACCTCCTGTTGAGGGTTTTCTGTCTCTGTGTGACCTGTTTGCAGCATGCTGGGCACCTACTCGGATGAGTTTGGGCAGCTGGACTTCGAGCGCTCCCAGCACGGCTCTGGGATGAGCAACCGCTGCCAGGCCAGGAGATTCGTGTCTGCCCTGAGCAGCATCGCAGAGAGCACCTACAACAACCTCTTCGACCTGCAGCAGCTGCGCCACATCGCCAGGGAGCTCCACCTACGGGTCAGCCCGGCCTTCAGCAGCCAGTTATTCCCAGAGGGAGGGCTCTGCCTCTCTGCAGTGGCAGCAATGTAACCAGTGCGCTGCTGCTGGGCTGAGCAGGGCTCCTCACGTGTTGGTTTCGGTGTTTCACACCCTCTGCCTCCCCAAATGTTACTTTTCTTATCCTCTTTTCTGCCAGAGTCAGGATGATCTGCCTGGTGTACAGTGTTTCACATTCAGACTCAGATCTTAATCCTTGTCTATGTTACAGTCTCACAGAGCATGACTCCTGGCTAACAAAGTGAAAAATGGCCCCATCTCTTTCTTTACAAGGCCATTTAAGGATAAACTGTTCAATAATGATATATCTATTACTATATTCTAAACCCTTCAACTCTGAGTTTCCCACCCTGTGATATCCCACACTTCTATCCAAACTCCACACCCACAATCCCAGTGCTGTCACTCAATTTTGGAGCCTTTTCCACGGGCTCAGGTCAATGCAGTGTTTGCCTGGGGGTCAGTGCCTGTGAGCACAGAAAGGCTGGAATTCTCAGGGCCCAGGGCTCCAGCAGACACACCTATTTTTGATCCCAGATTTAGGCTTGTGTCCGTGCTCTATTTCAGCAGTGCAGTGCTATTTCTGCATGATCCCCTCAGGATTAAATATGCCTTTCAGGTTTTCATTCCTGCTTCAGACATCCTGAAGTTGTTTCTTGAAAGGAACATCATGCAGGACATGTGGCTACAAACATATTCTGTAATTGATTTGGATTCTGTACTTGTGGGGCTTCAGCCAGACTGAACTGATAGCTAACTCTACTTTTTGCTCCATTGATTGCTTATTAAACTTTAATTTATTTACTTATTAAACTTAATTAACTCTCATTCTCCCTTAGTATATAGATTATTTTTGGCCATTCAAAGTTTTTCACCTAGAAATCAGGGAGAGTTGTAGAAATCCTGCTTTTCTGTGGTAGATACTTGTGTTTCAGAACTGGAATTTATACATCTGTAACTGCACAGGAGAGAATGCTGCTTCTGTGTAACCTTGCAGTAAAAACAGTGTGTAATTAAAGCACAAAACAGGGATTGATGCTGTGAGACCTGTCAGGTGAACACTCTGCTAAGGAAACCGACCTATTCTAAGTCCACTTTATTTCACTAAGTTCTTTAAATGGTTTATGTTGCTTTACATCAGGGAAGATGTCCTTCTCCAGTTTGATATTTTTGTCTTTACTTTCCCAGGTGTCTGATTTCGACAGCTTTATTGGATCCCTAAATGATCAGGGTTACCTTCTGAAAAAAGGCTCCAGGGTTTATCAGCTTCAGACCATGTGAGGGAAGAGTCACTGTGATGGATTCCCCTGGGCTGACGGACCTGCAGCAGGGAGGCACATCCTGAGCTGGGCTGGAGATTCCCCTGCAGGAAATGGAACTGCCAAGCTGCAGCAGGACAGACTGACACGTGGCATTGCTGCCTGGCTCATCCCACAGCTCTGCTCTTCCAAAAGGGGCTGTGATGTACCTCACCATCATCCTCCAGGAGTGCAAGGTGTGTTTTTGTACTCTTCCAGGGCCAGAAGGGACTTCACTTCTAACAGACATGCTGAAATCCCTGAAAAAGAGGATTTCAGCACAGAAATCTTTCATGAGAGGGTGATAGGAGCTGTACTTCCAGCACTGTAGTTCATTCCAAGTCCAGAAATGTTTCCAAAAGGTTGTGACAACACTGTTTTACGTAGCTGTTACAAAATGACACTTTACTGAAACTGGCTTGATTTTCTGCTTTGAAGCCAAGGTTTTATTTGAAATCCTAGTCTGATTTAAGAAAATGTCCTTGTTACAATATTTAATTTGTAAAGGCAGGGATTGGATTTTGACTTTCATTAAACTTCACATATGAGAAATATCATTTGTTCAAGGCTGTTCAATGGCCATTACAAGATCTGCAACACCAACAGGTTCTGTTTGTTTCTGTGTCACTGTTCCTGACACAGAAAAATGTATGTTCAGCACCAGTGAAGTGCTGCCTTTGATGAAATCAGAATCATGCTCTGGTGCAATGAAATAGCTTTCAGTATAAGAATTAAAAAACCACAAACACTGACATCTCTTCTCTAAAGAAAAACTTCAAAAAAAATCAAGGCTGCAGTGCTGATTCTTCTGTTTTCCCTCTCATTTCTCAGGTATGTAGGTATCTATTAAGAGATCTCTTATCTATTCTATTAAGATATAATAGATTAAAAAAATCAGAAATACTGACGCTTAGTGCCTCATTCTCTAATTTAAGGGACATCAGAGACCCAATATACCTGAAACTCTAAACTGGTCAGACAGAAGAAATGCTTTAAGTAGGAAATTATAGTTCTACCTCTGAACTCTTAAGGGACAAGTTTTGCTCTAGGAGATTCTAGTTCTACATGTGAACTCTTAAGGGGCAAGGTCTGTTTTATCAACTAACCTGGAGTAGGTGTTAGATGCTGATTTTGGCTCCGTACGGTGCTGGGGGATAGGAACGCGCCTCAGGAGCGAACAAACCACCGCACCTGGAGAGGTGAACTCGTTCCTGTTTCTCCCGGAGACAAAGTAAACGCGGGCAAGTACCGAGCACAGGAGACCTCTGAGAGGTCTCTGGAGATAAGGCAAACCTTGCCCTTCCTCCCTCAGGGCTTGTCCGCGAACGCCGCGGTCCCGCCGGGAGCAGGAGCGGGCCGAGCGCGGGCAGCCGCCTGCCGTAAAGCGCGCAGCCCCGGCGGAGGGGCGGGGCTGACGCCCAGCGCCGCAAAAAGGTCGCGCGTGGCCGGCGGCGCTGGCGGCAGAGGCGCCGCGCGCGGCTGGCGCGCCGTGCCCAGTCCCGCGGGGCGGATGGCGGGCGCGTTCCCGCGGGCAGCGCGGCCGCGCGCGTAGGGCCGCGGGCAGCGCCCGTCCCGCAGCGCTCCTCTCGCCGCGCTCCTCCCGCCGCCCCTCCGCGCCATGCTGGCTGCCGGCTGGCTGGCCAGGGGCTCCTGGGGGCTCCTCCGCGGAGCGGCGCGGAGGCCTCTGGGCGGCCGGCCCGCTCCGGCGGCGGGCGGGGGCGTCTCGTGTGTGCCCGCCTGCGCGGGGCCCCCGCGGCTGCTGCGCGCTCCCGCCGCCGCCTGGCGCCTCCTCAGCGGCGGGGCCGCCCCGCCACAGCCCCCCCGGCAGCGCGGAGCGGCGGGGCCCTACGCCGAGCTGGTACGTGAGGGACGCCGGGGCCGGGAGGGGCGAGCAGGTGGCACAGCCGAAATTCCCGAGTCGGGCTCCTTTTCTGCGGGCTCCTTTTGCGTGTTTTCCTGCTGAAGTTAATGTTTAGCAGGTCGAGGCCGTGTGCCTTGCGCAAGCTGCTTCCAAGAACTTTCCAGGCTTTCTATCTGGTGCATCTGGATAAAGCGTTTGTCGCGGTTAAAACTCTGCTACGTGCCACGGTAGGGTTTGCCTTCCTGCCCTGAAGTGGTTTGGTTTTTTTTCATTTCTTGCTTTACAGTATGAAAACCCCTGGACCATCCCGAATATCCTGTCCATGGCGAGAATGGGTCTGGCGCCGGTTTTGGGCTATTTGATTGTTGAGGAGAATTTCAACGTCGCCCTGGGTGTCTTTGTCCTGGCTGGCGTGACAGACCTGGTACGTGTCCATCTCCCTGGGGACACTGGGGTCACCGTGATCCCCTGGGCGTGCGTTGGAACAGGCTCCAGCGTAGAACGGAAATGGATGGAGCAGATTGGGGGTTTAGATTTGTTGCCTACTAGGAACGCTGTGTCTATCCTTTGTGGTGCTGCAAAGGAAATTTGCAGTTGCGTGAAGGGGGTTTAATGCTGATGGAAGAAAGGGGAATGTCAGGGCTCCCTGACCAGCCCCAGGTAGGCACTGGCCACTCAGTGCTTGTGCATCTGTTAGGTGATACAGTTTATCAGATCACATTTTATCAGAGTTAAACTCGCTGTCCTACCTGATGTTATCCATTAAACATCCCCCTAAAGCAGCACACATGAGCTGTTTTGGTTCCTACTCTTCTAACAGAGAGCTGTTGAATTTTGGTTTTGCTAGCTGGACGGATTTATTGCACGGAACTGGGCTAATCAGAAATCAGCTCTGGGAAGTGCCCTCGATCCCCTGGCAGATAAAATCCTCATCAGCGTGCTCTACGTGAGCCTCACCTGTGCAAATCTTATCCCAGGTGAGGAAACATCACTTGTGTGCCCTAGATAAAGGAGAGGAGGTCAGTTTACGGGTAGCAACATTCCTTGTGTTCCTAGAAGGAAAACTCTGCATCTCTTGGGACTCTTTGCCAGTTGCTCTTTGCTCCCAATAAACATTTCCAAAGGGATCCCACAGAAACCGAGTGCTGCCACATACCAAAAAAAACTTGCCACGTGCTGCCATTTTTAAGTGCTCTTTCTTTAAAGCAATAACAGTTAGCAGTTCCATAAAGTTGTTTTTCCTAATGGACGGGATTGTTTTAAGACTTGCCTTAAACTCTTTAAGGAGTCCTGTTAAACATCCTCAGTAATGCATAGAACATGAAGTTTCAAGAGCAATTAAAGAGTTTCTTAAGTAAATGTTTTTTTTTAAGTAAATAAGTAAAAGCTTTTTAAGATGTAAAGAGTGTTTTAAGTAAGTGCATGAGGTTTTAAGACTTCGCCTTAAACCCTTTCAGGAGTTGTGTTAAACATCCTCAGCAATGCACAGAACATGAAGTTTAAAGAATAATTAAAGAGTTTTTTAAGTAAATGAGTTTTTAAAGTAAATGAGTAAAAGCTTTTTAAAGATGTTAAGAGTTTTTTAAGTGAATGCATGAAGTTTTAAGACTTCACCTTAAATAAAGCCTTTCAGGAGTCACGTTAAACATCCTGCGTAGAACTTGTTCAGGAGAATTCAGGAGCTGTTACTTTGTCTTTGTCCCAATTTTTCTGCTCTTTTGGGTGTGTTTTGCCTTCAGTGCTGGGCCCAGATGTTCACAGGCTGCTGTTGGTTTGCTCTTGCAGTTCCTCTGACCTCCATGATCATCCTGCGGGACGCGGCGCTCATCGCCGCCGTTTTTTACGTGCGGTACAAAACTCTCTCCCCACCGGTGAGTGCCCAGAGCTAGAAACGTGCAATCATAACAAAAAAATAAACTGACAAGCTCTTAGCAAAGTTGTGACCCAGAGATTTGCCACTTTGATGCTCGATGGCTGGTTTTTTTCAGCCAGGTAGATTCCTGAGCATTTTAATAAAAATACGGTTCGTGAAGAGAAGTCATATCAACTTGTATAAACTTTCTTCCTATGTGTGGTAATAAATCTTAGTAAAGAGCAGTTACAGACCAAGAGCAGTAAAGTTGAGTGCTACAGTTGCCTTTTCTTTATCATGTGAGCAGGTATATCAAACTGAATGTACAAGGGCTCCATTTATTTCTTCCTCTTTTCTCCCCCAACAGAGAACACTGAGTAGGTATTTTAACCCCTGTTACGCTACTGCACAATTAAAACCAACGTTCATTAGCAAGGTAAGAGCAGTAACTCATTACAAAAGGCAACTCCTTGGTACTTGGGGCATTGGGTGATGTGGAGGGTGGGGATAATTTACCTCTACTGCTGAGTACAGTTTCAAAATAGTGCCAACTGTGCATAGATTCCAAAAGGTTTTTCAACTTTACTGTCAGAGCACATGCTGATTTTGAGAAAGATACTTTGTTTACTAATGTTTCTAAATAAATTTTCTTCATTTAGACTAATCCTTAAAGCAGTAATAAAAGTGTGTGTTGGTATTCCTTGCACTGTACTTGTTGCTGTTGCTCACAGTTCCTGAGTTTTTTTGCATTTTTCAGATGAACACAGCAGTTCAGCTGATTTTGGTGGCGGCTTCTTTAGCAGCTCCTGTTTTCAATTATGTGGACAGCATATATCTGCAAACATTATGGTAACTAATACCTTAATTTTTTTTTTCCCCCTAGACAATTTAATGTGCTCCTAAAGAAACTGGTAATGGAGATCATTTTGTGTGGAACAAAAAAACTATGCCCAGAAGATGTAACAAGAGCGAATTTTCACACCTTTAGTCTTGAATGACACCAGAACTAGATATTTATTGGTATTTAATTCTCTATACAAGCAAAAGGTGGTCACATGATGCTGTTAAAGATCCAGGAATAACAGCTTATAAAAACAGGTCTTTGGGGGTAGGCATGGTGTACAGAGGCAAAACATAAATTCAGGTCAGTGGAGAAGGAAGGAACAGGAAGAAAGGCTGTATGGAATCCTCATTTATTCAAGCCATAAGTGTCCTTGGAAAAAGCAACCTTGGGATCAGTAAAAATAACCATTCATATTTTATGCTTTTTCTCTCTCTCTTTCTTTTTTTTTTTTTTTCCTCTTTATTCTTGTGCTTTGTGCTGTACCTGCTGTCTCAAAAATCCAGGTTTCTGCAGCCTCTTTGGGAAGCACATGGAGAAATGGGGATTCCTGCTAGGCTTTAGGGAGGAAGGGGAGGGCTGGGGTGAGAACAGGCATAAAGGAGCTTTCCTCCTTAAGTCATGCTGTTCTTGTGACTGAAGATCTGAACTTGAGTCTGAACTGCAGCTGTTACAAATACAGTTGTTTTTCCTGAGCTGTTAGGTAAGAGTTCAGAACAAAGAGTTCTGGATAGCAGATCTCAGAATTACTTAGTAACTTAAAGTAGTGCAAAACCCAGTGTTCCTTGTCTTCCAGGGAAATAAAAAACCCAACCAAACCAAACCAAAGAAACCAAAACCACCAACCCAAAACCAAGAAGTGTTTAAGCAGCTCTGAATGAACGTTGATGTTAACTGTCTGTGGTTTTTTATCGTGGTGCTGAAACAAACTCTAGAGTTGCCTCTGGGCGTAATTTGCTCTGTGAATACTCTGAGGAACTCCCAGGCAGAGTGCTCAGAGAGGCAGGCAGGGCTGGTGCCAGCCTTTCACTCAGCTCATTTAGGGATATCTGTGGTCTGGGACAGAAACAAAAGAGGCTGAAACAGGAACTTGTTCTTTAGGTTTGGAACTTGGTGAAAACGTTCAAGTCTTTGAGCGGTTTGAATATTCTCTGTCCACACTACCAAGGAATAGTTTCTCACATCTGTCAGTTCTCAAGCTGATAAAAGTTATGTAGGCTACAAGTGCCGAAACTTTTGTTTTCGCTTCTCTAAAACAAGTGCCAGTGTGGTGGAAATTTCTCCTGGTAGGCAGTTACACTGAAACATGCTGCTTGCCGCTGGATGGCCGACCCTTTGTTTGTCTAATCCTCTCCATGGCACTGAATTTCAGCTTAGAAACTGTAAGCTGCACTTTTGTGGAGCACAGTTTCTAACTGTGTAGTTAAAAACAGAAACAAACCAAAAAAAGGCACTTTTTATATTGTCCCTAGGACTTACAGGAACTCTTTTTCCCCACAGGTGCATCACAGCTTTCACAACGGTGACATCTGCCTACAGCTATTACCACTATGGCAGAAAAACTGTCCAGGTGATCAAGAACAAGTGAAGTTTGTGCCTGTGCTGAAAGGTGAAAAGTTCCTGGAAGGGCAGGAAGGTGCTGTGCCCCCCCAGAGGTGGTGGTATTGCAGCTGAGTTTTGGATCCAAGCACTCTTGGTTTCTCTGCTTAAACCATGGCATCACAATGAAGGTGAAATTTGAACATGTACTGTGTATATATATATGTAGAGAGAGACTTTTCAATGTATTTTTAATTTCTTTAAAAAAAAAAAAAGGTTGTTTACAAAACCAAATAAATGACATTCTTAAAAAGAGGGGTTACTTGTTGCTGCTGTGTGCATTCTGAGTAGTTTTATGCTGGTTTTGAAGTCAGGACACACACTTGGCAGCAGATGTGTTTTGCCATATTCATGCAAGGCGCTGAGCACGCTGAGATCTGAGAAGAAAAAAAGCAATCACAAGAACAAATTTGTCTTTGTGCCTCAGTCTAAGTTAATAAACCAGCACTGCTCGTTAGGACTTAATGACACACCTCAGGTTGCAGCAGAGGACAGCATTTCTTCGAGGGACAGCATCCTCAGAAATTCCAAGCAGAGAGAAATTTTGCTGTATTTACCATGAGTGATACAGAGAAGCCATGAAGAGTCCACTCCCTGCTCCCTTTTCTTGTTGAAGGTGAGCAATGGTGAACTGTACTCAGGGTTTTTGAGGAGGGTCAGTGGCACTGTGAGGAGCCTGCACCCAAATGGAGTTAAGTTTCTCATCCTGTATATTCATTTCTAGTGATTGAAAGAATCTGTGTCTCCAGATGCTCTAAAGCTTCTAAAAATATTTAATCCAAATACTGCTGGCGAAAGAGGACATTTAAAATACTGTTCAAATGAACGGAGACAGCGGAAGAAAATTTTAGATGTGTTTGCTGTTAATTCTTCTAGCTGAAAGATGTACTCCTCCAAGCAAGGACAATTTGATCTTTGCCGGTTCTCTACCTACAAAACTGAAAAAAGAACAAGGCAGAACAGGTCAGTTGATCATAAACTCATATTTTCTGTTTGTGAGCAACATTGTTTTTCTTTTTGTCATAAATAAGAGTGCAACGCTGAGGGGCTTCAATGACTGAAATCAGGAGGTAAACCATACCACTGTTGTGTTAGTTGCATTAATAATTGTTGTGTTAATATCATGTTATGTGCAAAGAAAACTTCCTGTAGGCACCTCTTTGGAGAGCACAGAGTCTCTTTTGTGATAGTGTATTTGTATATATAAAGCATTTTAATACTTTTTTTTTAAATTGAAACCTGTGAAAAATGGTGCACAGAGAAAACACTTGATCTGGCCCCCCGTTTTGTCCTCAACCCTCCATCTCCTCAGCAAAGGGTAGAGGGCAAAGCCTGTGATTAAATACTCACGTGTTTAAATCATTCCTTAAAATACCTGAGTAGTGGAGTATTCTCCATGAAAAAACAATTCAGAAGGCAGGCATTTATTGCACCCAGTCAGGCTCTGGTTAATGTATACAGAGCGTTTTAATGCTTTTTTAGAAACCTGTATAAAATGGTGCACAGACAAAACGCTTGATCTGGCCCCGTGTTTTGTCTTCAACCTTGCATACCTCAGCAAAGGATAGAGAGCAAAGCCCATGGAAGTTTCCTTAAAATACCTGAGTAGTGGAGTATTTTCCGTGAAGGACCAGTTTAGGAGAACATTTCTTGTACCCGGTCCGGTGCTCGGTTGTGGTCCGTGCATTCGGCATTCGCTTGTGGAGCGTTTGTGGCCCCGCACGGCCGCCGTACCCGGGCACGCCCTGCCCGCCATGGCGGCGCCCGAGCCGCAGCCTGAGGGCAGCCGCTCTCTGAGCGCGCTGCTGAGCGGCATCGCCCAGGCCGCCTTCCACGGCAACGCCGACATCACCGAGGAGCTGCTGCGCGACCAGCTCTACCCTGAGGCGCCGCCGGAGGAGTTCCGCGCTCTGCGGGCCAAGATGGGCGGCCTCCTGCAGGTACCGGCGGGGGGAAAGGGGCCGCAGTCTGAGGGGAGCCGCTCCATCGGCCCCACAGCCGCCGGGTGCCCGCCGTGCTCTGCCCTGCCCAGCCCGAGGGGACACCTCCGAGTGTCCGACACCGCCATCCCCGAGCGGGCACAGCCGAGGGAACGGCCTGAAGCCGTGTCGAGAGGTTTAGGTTGGATATTAGGAAAAGGTTTTTCACCCAGGAGGAGCTGGTCGTACCCTGGAACAAGCTCCCAGGGCAGTGGTCACAGCACCGAGCCTGGCAGAGCTCAGGAGGCGTTTTTGTGGTGTGACCCCTGGGGTGTTCTGAGCAGGGCGGGGCTTGGACTCGATTGATGCCTTGGGAAGGCTGAGCTGGAACAGAGACTGGACAGAGCTGGAGAATAAAGTAGGGATTTATTGAAAGGCCTCCAGGATCCACCTTGGGCAGGACAGGGCCTGACCAGGGCGACACCCAAGGTGGACACAAAATGGGCACAAAATGTCTGAGTGGTCACGTTTTTACAAGGTTTAGGCCATTTGCATCTTGGTGTTGAATTGTCCAATTCCAGCTCCAGGCTGTGAGGTCCCATCCTTCTTGTTCCTCCCTCCAGCCCACCCTTGTTTGTGCTTTTGGGGCTGAAAGTTGTCCTTGGTTTGCAGCAGGAGAAGGATTTGTTTTGTGTCCCTGCTGTGTGCAGAGCTGAGTGACACTGCCTGTGAGCTCAGAGCTGCACCCCTGGGCACCACAGAGTCTCAAATACATGGGAGTTAAATTGAAGGCATCACCATGAGCCGTGTGTGTGCCTTACAGCTCGTTCCCTCTGTGGCTCTGTGCCTCGGGCTCCCCCCGGGCTGTGCAGGGGAAAGGCGGCACATTTGGGGTCTGTGCTCCTGGGAACACCAACCTGTTATTTCTGAGAACTGCAGTTTTCTTGTAAGAAACCCGCGTTTTGGGGGAAAGCAACACCAATTCTGAAGCGAGCCGGTTTGTCTTCTCTGTTTTTGTTCGAGAGAGAAGATATTTTTTTCCCCCATAGTGGAGC
Organism: Sylvia atricapilla; assembly: GCF_009819655.1. Classification (NCBI taxonomy): domain Eukaryota; kingdom Metazoa; phylum Chordata; class Aves; order Passeriformes; family Sylviidae; genus Sylvia; species Sylvia atricapilla. The sequence continues at coordinate 102,097,822 of NC_089142.1, forward strand.
TTTTTGGTTTCTATCAAAGTCACCAGCGTTGTGTAGTTCCCGAGCCTGTGGCTCAGGGAGCTCCAGGTGCTGAATCTCTGCGTGGCTACTGCCACCTTGTGGGTAAATGCACGGCGATTTGGGCCAGATTGATGAACCTGGTCTTAAATATCGTCGAGACGCTTGGAATTCCGTGAGGATGGCATCTCTCTCTTTCTGCCTTTATGAAGATTTATTGTTTATTTAATGATCAGAGTCATGTGTTGCCCTAAAAAACCTGCGGTGGAGGCTGAATCCTAAAGAGTGATTCCTTTGGGGCTCTCTGGTTTTGTCTGTGGGTTTGGGTGCCTTAAAGAAGTGACACCCCAGTTCTGTGAATCCTTACAGGATCTGTGCTCTGGCGTATCCTAAAAGAACCTCTTGGCCTCCTGGTTGCTCTGGGGGCCCTCTTTCCTCCACACCTGCCAGTTTTTTTGGGGAAGGTTGATATTAGGATTGTGCTTAGGAAATAGGGAGGTTTAAACTTTGCTTCCTCTTTTAGTGTCTCCCTGACTTGAAAGCTGGAGGGTTTTTTGTGTCCCACTGTGTTTGCTGATCCTTTGTGCTTACAACATCTTGGTCTTTGGACACACCTCAGCACCTGGAGAAGCAAACCTTACTGCAAGACCTGCCTTTTCCCTTCCTTGTGAATTTCTGAGCATATTTATTCCAGTTTTAATGCTTCATTGGTTTTGAAAAATCTGTGTGATTAAAATTACAAAAGCCGGGGGGGGGGGGGGGAAGAATGTCTTTGTTACCTTTTTTTGTGTTTTCTTTTTTCCTTCCTCCTCTGGGTGGTGGAGGAAGGGGAGCAAACAGCAGGATGACAACACAAAGTCCAGAAGCAGAGATTCATTGCCCCTGTGACTTCACTGATGTGGTAGTTCATGTCTTCTAAGCAGTAAACATGGATCTGGACCATAAATCAGCCTCTTCGTTTCACTGAGCTGAAATAAAGTGAAGGACTTCCCAGTGCCTTTGTGCATTCCACCTGTGCAAAGCATGGGCACGAATAAATGCCACAGAAGTCTATATCATGTTTACTGTAGCACTAAAAAAATAACATTTTTCTTTCCCTGGAAGAAAATTTATTTTTCTCTATATAATCTTCTGATTATATAGAGAGTAGTGCTGGGTTTATGTTTATAAAAGATGTTTATAAAAGGTGTTAGGATCTGCTTCTTCCACCTGTTTCCTTTGCTGCCCAATATGCATGAACCAGCTGACCTCTTTCTAAAAGGCCAAATTAATTTTGTAGCAAAATCGTGATTCTTTATCAAGTTTACTTAAAAAAGAAAAAATCTAATTTCTTGTGTGGAATATCCTGGAAGGCAGAACAAAACCCTAGGAAGGTTGGCCCTGGTAGAACCACATGATTTCAGTGTTGTTCTGTTAATTGTTTTTTGCCCAGCCTCCTGTTCCTTAATCCTGCAAAACATCGAGAAACCGGGGAAGATCAGCTTTTGAGAATTCTCACTCCCAGCTTTTTGGGGTTTTCTCAAAGATTATTTCATCCTGATTAAAGCCCTCCTTTTGTCTGCTGCTTACATAAGTTTAATTTGCAGTATTAGTTCCTTTCCATGTGGAGTAATCCCACTGTTTTCCTTTTGGTGGCAGCAACCTCTTGCATTTATTGAACGGGATCCTTTTGCTGTTGAGTTTAAAGTGTCCTCCTTCACTCTCCTGCTTTGGGACAAACTTTACATAGGCTAAATAATAACAAACATTCCAGCAGGAGGAGTAGAAGTATTTTATTATATTTGATTTATTAATTGTTTTGTCGTTCACAAATACTGAGGGAGTTTCCATAATAAATACTCTGGTATGTGAAAGGTAAAATATTGATCAGACTATATAAACAATGATAAGAGCTTGATATCCAGCATATAAAATGTGTTGTCCCTAAAGGTTTTCACCCTCCTGCTGGGGACTGCAGCCCTTTCCCTGTGAAGTGGCTGTTGTGACCTCAAGAGGGGTTCCCAAAGCATTTTTACCCCTCTTTGAGAAGGAAGAGACACCTCGATCTTCATACCAGGGCCCTTATGGGGAAAAGTCAGAGCAGAAAAAGCAGTTGTAAGGTTGCCTCAGCTGTGCAGGATAAAGGCCTTTGCTTCTCCAGCAGGATTTCTGCTCACAGGAACATTTCTGCTCACAGTTCCTGCTAACTGCTGGGAAACAAACGACTTCTTGCCTTTTCTGATAAGGGAAAAGAGTTGCCATTCTTCCTTTTCTCCTTGTGATCCCTCAAATGTGTGGGCTGGGCCAGAAACTCAGGAGCACTTTGTAGTTTTGTCCAAACTTCTGGAAGGCTGAGAGGGAGAGCAGCTCCAGTCTGAGATAAATTAATTTTGGAAGAGCTGCTTGCTTTCTGCCACTTAGATTTGCAATTGTGCCTGCATCTACTAACTAAAAAAAAAAAGCCAAAAAAACACCCAAACTTTTAAGCGAGCTCATTCTTCTTGATTCTGGAGAAAGGAAACATAGTACTGGAAAGAGACAAATAGTACTGTGTCCCTATTTTCTACTAAAAAAATGTGTCCTTTTTAATGTTATACTTTTCACTCCAGTGAATAACCGGGCTTATAATGGATGATTCTATTTGTTCTTGGGCTGGCTGAGAGTGTGTTAATAACTTGGCACAGAATTTTGGGAGGGAGGGAATGTTTATGGTGTTATAATAGGACATAGATGAGAAAATTATTATTATTTTTATTCTCTGAATTGAGGTTTGCCTGGAACAACTAAATAAAAATACTAGCCTTTTTTATTTTATTTTTTATTTAGCAAACCCCCACTATTATGTAGCTCACTAATGTGAACACAGCTCACCAGTATCTGGTGTTGCAGCATGCATTTTCTCATGTAAACTCTAATCCCACACCGATTGCTTCTTTTTTTTGCCTTTCCCCCCCTTTTTAGCATTGCTTTAGGAGGGTAGAAAACGTGATTTTAACAGGAACTGTATTGCAGTGATGAAAAGGTGCATGGGCACTATTCCAAAGCATTCTCACTGTGTTTAATGTGAATTATTTTGGCTTTTAGGTTGGTCTGTGTGCTGTCACTGCACACGGGCCTGGCACAGCTGGCAGGTCACAGAAAGAGGAGGGGGAAATACCTGGAAACAATGAAGTGGAGAGGAAGGTTGGGTGCTGGAGAACATTGCCAGGAGAGATAAAATCAGTGCTCCACTGCCTGCAGCAGCAATTTGTGCCTTAGGTATGTCAGCTAGAAAGATCAAAGTTACAGGGTTTTTTTAACGACTGTTTTCTTGATTTCTCGAGTTATGAAAGTTGGGATTTGTGTTGTTGAAGGCTCTCACATTGGCAGTGGACATCCCAAACCTCCACTGCACCTGCAAATCCTCGGGGCAGACAGAGACAGAAGGGCTCCCACCCTTGTGAAATGGTTCGTTGATGAGTGGTTTAATGATTTCTGTAAATCACCTGTGACATAGAATGGCTCCGTTTATTTGGGATTGTGAAGTGCTGTACCACTACCTGAAGTTTAATGGTTTACCTGACCTTTTGCAGTGCTTTGTTTTATTATTTTTTAAATTATCTACAGAAAAAATGGTAAATTAAAGAAACGTCATCAGATCTGAGTCACTGATCTAGAATAGGTGTGGTGGACTGTATTGCCCAAACAAGAAGCAAATCTCTCTCTCCTAATTAAAATGTTGATTATATCTCTGCAAGCAGAGATCTGGTTGCTTTGCTCCAGCCGGGGAGTTTGGTGCTCCCTGTGTGTTTCTAGAGCAGGCAGGTCAGTACTGGCTAATGCGTCTTAGTGTTAGAATTGAAATCTGCTAATTGCCAGTTAATGGACTTCCAGAGCAGCCTGCTGCTGAGAGAGTTGGATTCCCTGGTGCTGGCAGTGCTTCACGTCCTGCTGATTGCCACTTTCCCATCCAAATGTCTGCTTTAGTTTGTTACATTTGTAGGATCACTGCAAGTATTCAGCATTTTCGTCATTAATGACACCATTTCTCAAAAAAAACCCCCAAAAAACCCCCAAATCCTGCAGGTAAATCACACACACACGCACACATGTATGTGTCTGTGATCAGTATATTCTGTGTAGATATTTAAAATACTACTACTACTACTACTACTATATTTATTATTCCAACCTGATCCCCACAGTGCTCCTCCTGCTGATTGCCACTTTCCCATCCAAATGTCTGCTTTAATTTGTTACATTTGTAGGACTTCTGCAAGTATTCAGCGTTTTCATTGATGATGACACCATTTCTCAAAAACAAAAGCCCCAAACCCTGCAGGTGTGATGACCTGACTTACACGTGGGTGTTTGTGATCAGCAGATTCTGTGTAGGTGTTTAATATAATAATAATGAAATTGATTATTCCAACCTGATCCCCACAGTGCTCCTCTTGACCTTAACAAGAGTCTCCTCTGGTTGAAGGGCAGCGAGTCAGATCTTGCCTTTGAAGATCATCAGTCCAAATTAACTGCTTCTGCTCTGCTTAATTAATATCCATCAAACACGTGCTGTATGGGATATATCTGAAAAGGGAGAAGGGCTCCCTTAGGCTTCACGTGGAGTTTCATGCCTTTATTTCTGTACCACTGAGGCTCCATTCCCTGTTCCCCAGAATGTGTGGGAAATGCTGGAGAGGGGGATGAAGCTCATCTCACAGCACTGGTGATTTCCCCATTTTTCCCCCATTTTTTCCCCATTTCCACCCATATTTTCCCTATTAATCCCCATTCCCCCCCTTTTTTTCTTCTTTTTGAGTCACCTGGGCCTGAAATTCTGGCCCCAAAATCCCTAAATTTCAGAAAAATTCCCAAATTCAGTTCTACACTGTCCATTGGAGGAGCAGAAATTCCAAATATCACAGCACTGGTGGTTTTCTTGGGCTACTTTGAGTTGTCTTTCCTCTTTTAAACGTGGGACTCTGGAAAGGGGAGAACTTGAGCTGTCTCATCTTCAATTTTCATGCATAAAGGAAGATTAAAAGGAAAGGAAAGGCAAGGCTCAATGCTGAAATTTTGTTCATTTTTATGATATGGTGCTCTAAAAAAAAGCATCTCTTACAAGTGGTGTGGAGGAAAATTAGTTCTTGCTTGCTCCAGGAGCCAACTGATGGTGTCAAGGAAGTAAAAATATTGATTTCAACCTTACTGGCCTCCTGTGAGGCTGCCACACAGCTGAGCAGAGAATAGACCTTTCTTTCTTGCTTTTTTTCTTGCTTTTTTCTTCCTTCCTTTCTTCAGAAAGAGAGTGGTTAACACGTGGAATAACACTCTGTCAAAGCTGCAGGAAATGTGGTATGTATTTGAGCCACTGAAGTTCACAGCTAGTGTATGAAAAGGAAATTTGGATGACACTTACAACTCAACCTTTTTACAAGCTGAGCATCTGAAAATTTTTCATTCCTTAGCTACAATCTTGGCATGACATGATTTACATTTTTGACTGTGCTGGTGTGTAGCAACTGGGTACAATATATCCAACAGCTTATTAAAAAAAAAACAAGAACGGCAGACAAGACCAAAATTTTTGTATGGCATGGCTAAAATCTCCTTGTCTGGCTGGAATTATTGCAGTTTTGAAGCCTGTACTCTGGATTTCTTCCAGGCTGGTGACCAAATATGATGGAGCCTGACTTCTTCAAGGCTTCTTCATTTGGATGACTTTTGTTTTTCAATGGTTTGGGATTAGCTGCAGCTTTGTGGGGGGGCTCCAAGGGGGAATCACCTCAGGGGGAAGATTTATTTTTTAACAAGGTGAATTGAGTGCCTTTATTTAAAGGCAGGGCCTAAAATAGCTAGGGTTTAATTCTATAATGATCATTCTAAATGTCTGCTTTTACACTCTAAATTTTAAGAAAAGGATTTCATTTCTAGAGTAAGTAGGAATGAGTGGAGCATGGATGGCCTCCACTGTGAAGGATTCAGTGTTCTTTATTGGGAAAACCAAACTGGCTTGGTTGTGTTGTGGCCTTTGGTTGGTTGGTTTGTTTTGTGTGGTTGTTTTTGTTTTGTTCTGGCAGTTTGTTTGTTCATTTGTTTGGAGGGGAAGGCGTTTTTGTTTTATTTAGGTTTTATTCAGGTATAATTCTCAACACCTGAAGCTTTAAGCGCAGTAGTTTCCCGTCAGTTTGTACCATTGTATTGACCAGTCATAAACAAGGAAACCAAATCTTCCTTTGCTTCTTTTAGCCAGCCAATGATTTAAAAATTGGCCTGTTTGGACAAAGTGAGTGGGATTTGCCTTTTGCTTTGTTTGCAGTGCATGAGCACCTGGTTCTGGTTGGTAGTCCAAGATCTGATTCAGAGCATTCCATCTTTTATAAAGTTGGTAGTTTTAGAATTGTACAGCAAGCCTGGGACTCCCTCCTCATTCCCAATTCCCAGTGGAGTTCAGAATCTCTTAATCTGCTGTGCTTGAGGACTGCAAGAATAATTTTTAAGAGTGACAGTGATCTTGGAATGCATTTCTTTTATCCCTTCAATTCTTTGACATATTCTGTATTTACCTCTTTACCATGCTGGTTTGTATGTGATTTCATGTGAGTAAAAATAGACTGCAACAAGCTCATGAAAACAAGACAGAAAGTATACTATTCAGAGAAAATGTGTAATAATAGCCAACGTGTCCAAACTCTTTTTAGCCTTAAGTGTTTTTCTAACTATTTAAAAACTGTTTTTGTAATCATGTTGCTGTGCATAAGTTAATCCATTTCTGAAAGCATGTTTTTGCACTTCTCTCTCTCTATTCCCTTACAATAAAAAGTGGCAATACAAATATAGTTTGACCAATTCTGTGGGGGTTTTTTTGTTTTCCCAAAAAAGGTTAGATTTTTTTTTCCTGGTTGAGATGTTTTGGGATCTCTGCCAAAAGATTTCTACCTCAGCTTGGTGGGTAGATTTTCCTTTCCTTTCTTTGCAGTCTCTCTGAGCTGTGATGCCAGGATTACGAAATATGTTTTGGAGATACACTGAAGTAGTAGCTGTGTGAAAGGCAAGTAATCAGCAGACATTTTTACTCCTTGTCTGACATTTCCACACGGCTTTGTTGTCTCTCCTCAGACTGTCACATCAGATGTGCTGTTCTGTCAGACTCTTTTTGCCGTTTCTGGTTCAAGAGTAGTTTTTATTCTCTTCTGACAAGCTGTTTGTATAAATACCTTTTAGTTTTACACAGTCACACATGGCAGAAATATTTTATGCGCTTGGATTAGTTGTGATTCCTTTTTTATTTTTTTCCATTTAGCTCAACTTTGTAACATTTTTGAACTGAGAAAAAAATGTTTGTAACTCCCTTTCCCTGTCAAAGGAAAAATGGTACATTTACAATTTACATTTGCTTGGCAAGGAGAGGGGGTTTGTTCATTTTATGACATGTTAAGAAATCTATAAAAACTCTCATAATGAATAGAAAGTTATAATGGAATTGTGGACAAACGGCAGGGAGTTTATTCAATGTGACTAGCCCTCAATTTGGCTAAAAGACAAAAGCCACAGGGGAAATTGATTGAATTCTTTTGGATGCCACAGCTTGCAGTGTCTTGGAGCAATTGATTGGTTGCTGGAGCAGTAGAGGCTTAAAAATGTGAAATCTCAAAGCAGCTTTTCAGCACCAAGCAGGTCTCAGTGGCAGTGAGAAAAGGATCCTAGAAGCTTGGGAAAACCTGATGGCTTGGCCAGCTCTGCTGATAAAGAGAACCACCCTCTCTGGTGATGCCTTGAGTTTAACTCCCATGTATTTCAGACTCTGTGGTGCCCAGGGGTGCAGCTCTGAGCTCACAGGCAGTGTCACTCAGCTCTGTACAGAGCAGGGGCACAAAACAAATCCTTCTCCTGCTGTACACCAAGGACAACTTTCAGCCCCAAAAGCACAGACAAGGGTGGGCTGGAGGGAGGAACAAGAAGGATGGGACCTCACAGCCTGGAGCTGGAATGGGACAATTCAACCCCAAGATGCAAATGGACCAAAACTTATAAAAGTGTAAGACTTTGTGACCATTTGTCCATTTTGTGACCATTTTGTGTCCACCTTGGGTGTAGCCCTGGTCAGGCCCTGCCCGGCCCAAGGTGGATCCTGGAGGCCTTTCAATAAATCCCTACTTTATTCTCCAGCTCTGTCCAGTCTCTGTTCCAGCTCAGCCTTCCCAAGGCATCACTGGGGTGATCCAAGCTGTCATTAATCTTTAAGGGGATCCTGTTGCAGAGTGCTTTGCTTGATGTCTAAGCTGTTTCATCACGTCTTTATCTTTTTTCCCTCGAAAATGTTAATTATATTTAGTGCAAAGGTAATTTTTGGTACAGGAAATGGCAACTCAATCTTTATGGGAAAGTGAGAGATGGTTTCTTCCCACTTTGGCCTTTGTCCCTGCTCAGGTGATGTTTTCCAGCAGCAGGGATGGAGAGGCAGATTTACAGGTGTGATTCCTGTGCTGAGGAGTTTGACCTGCTGCTCCTTTCTCCTCCTAGAGGCTCAGCTGTCCACAGCCACCGTGGCTGCTGCTGGTTTGAGGGAACGTGTTTTCTGTTTCACTGAGCTAACAGGAGGGAAAACCAATTTTCCCTGTGCTGAAAGGCAGCCCTGGTGGCTGGATCCTGAGAATGGGAGCTTCCCTCTCACCTGTCAGCTCTGTCAGCATGTAACATGAGTAGTCAAAATAGGTGGTGAAGGAGCACATGGCAGAGCACTGTTGCTTGTGGAGCAGTGTAGTCTGTAAGCTTGTCTCCCTTCCTGGCTGATCCATTCTCTGCCCTGGAACACGTCTGCAGGGTTCTGCCTGAGGCAGGGATGTGTTCCCAGCCTGGCCTGGGAGTGCAGAAATCCCTCTCCTTCCAGGTGGGGAATGGAACTCCAGCTGCTGCCCAGAGCGGCCGTAACAGGTAATGCACAACAGTGCTGGGAGAGAGGGAAAGCAGAGATTGGAATTTGCCACCACAAAGGGGTAGATGGCAACCGTGGAGGGATGAGACCCATGGAGTTCACGGTTTTCACTGCCAGAGCATCTCTGCTTCGTGTCCAAATGCAAGGCAAGGGACAGATTAGCTGAATTAAGCACTAACTTTTAAGATGGAGACAATCTGAGTAAAAGCAGGAATTTAATTCATGATACTAACTCTGTTTCTGTGCTTGGCTCATAAAAAAGCAAGTTTGTGCTGCTTTCCCTGACAGGATCACTGCTTGCAGAGCTCCAATAACTCTGCTAATGTCTGCACCTTTACTGCACTCAGGGTAGGGCTACAACTCTTTTTTGTTTCTGTGTCTCTTCAAAATGTGAAGTGCTCCAAGTTCTATTTTTAACTCTCCTAAGTGAAATGAGATTAAACGTGAAGCAGTAGTCCACAGCAGCAAGTAGTTTTCCCAGAATGATTGTAGAAACCTGATAAACACAGATCTCTCTTATTGTAAGAGAACAGAGGGGGAGAAGAAAAGGCTGAGCACGTGGTCTCCTAAGGGAATGACAGGTCATGTCACCAGTTCCAGGACTGTCACTGTGTCTGTCTCTCTTTTCCTGCTTTTACTCCCACCCTTGGAGTTATTTATTTATTTATTTATTTATTTATTTTCTGTCCTATCTGGATGTCTTTCTGCCTTTGATTGACCTCTCTGTCTTTAGCAATAGTCCATTAAATGCCTTTCATCTCCTGAGGGTTCTTGCTTCTGAATCCAGCTTCTTCAGGACTGAAGAGGAAACCATTTTAGGCTGAACAGTGTAAAGATCTGTATGTTCCCCAAGGAAGCAGCTCCCTTCTGCTGAAGCAGAGCTCAGGGAGCACAAGTGTGTGCATGTCCAGTGTGAAAGAGGTTGAACCTCTCCAACTTGTCTGTAATAAATGTTTAGGAACTACTGGAAATGTGACATTTTTCCCCCTCCACCCCAGGTGGCAAAATGTTTTCTAAACCACAGAAAAGAACTGGATGTGAGTGAGGAGAAAACCGATGGCAAAGACTGGGGATGTTTTTTTTCTTTACTGCAATTCAGCAGAGCACAGGTCAGGTTGGACAATTTACATTCGTATTTTTAATTTCAGTAGGTTTATATTTTTAATCCTCCTGTTTCACCCTTGTTGTTGGAAGTTTATCTGTTATTAATAGAACTTTTGTTTTGTTCCATGTTTTATCTCCCTCCAGCCTGTCCAACCTATCTGTACTGGCTGAGAAGCACTTTCCATTGCCTTTTTTTATATATATATAACTCTTCCTCTTTCTATTTTAAATGATACAAGTGGTTTGAAGACTTACTCAGGAAGGAAGGGCTGGTGCTTTTTTTTGATGTTTATTGCTGAAAGTCCAAGCTTTTAGTATCTGCTCATGATCTGAGTCTGTAGGCATCGTTTGGGTATCTACCTATGACTTATGTTATCCGTGGGTGGGCTCGTTGTGTTTTTGTTATTATTGCTTGTTTTTGGTTTGTGAGTGCTGTAAAGCCTAGGTCCAGACTGAGTAATCCCGATGATTCTCAGCTTTCCTTCAGCTGAAGATGTTTTCTGGGGTGGGGGAGCCACTTGTTGGAGCTGAGCCCAGCAGGTTTCCAGGCTGTGAGCAGGGCTCGGGTGTCAGCTCCTCTGGTGGCTGTCTGCTTTCATCAGCCTCTCATCCTCCTTTGTCATCAGCTGCGTCTTCACAGCATAGGAAAACGACACCTTCTGCCAATCAGTCGAGGAAGTGGTATTTTATGGTGTTATGGGTTCAAACAGGTCATTTCCAGCAGCTGCACAGGCTCCTGGCACGGGCAGGCTGGAGAAAAAAATGCTTTTAAAAACACTAATGCTAAGATCTTGTTTCTGCTCAGTTTTAAGCTAGGTGAAAAACAGCCGAGTATTCAGCAAAAAAAAAGTCATTTTAATAGAGAACATAGCTTGGTGAGCTTGTGTGCAAAAAAAAAAAAAAAAAAAGAAATTGGTGTTTAGGGGATTTCTGCTCGGTGGAAGGCTGGGAATTGTGGGGGTGAAGCTGGAGGAGTCAGTGAAGAAGCATGGCAATGACCCATTGAGAAGAGTTTTTTTCCTTCCATGTGCCCAGCTGACAAGTCTGTGTGAAATCAAACTTAATAAGATCAGGAACACAGGAAGGATGTAATTTTGCCTGAAGCTTCATCATCCACAAACACATTTTTCCCATCTGCAGTAGCAGTTCTGTAATTTTTGTGGTGGTGTGTGTTGGGAGTCTCCCCATCCAAGAAGAAAGCTTGATGAAAATCAGAAGTCAAATTCAAAAATATTTTCAAGCCTCTGTTGGCCTGGTGAGTGCCTCCTTGGCAAGGAATCAGAGGGTTGGAGTAAAAAAAGAATCCTTGTTGCAGAAGACCTGATACATACTAGGAAAAAGTAAACTACAGGGTTTAAACAATTCACAGGTTCAGTGGTTCTTTTCTCTTTGCAAACTGTTTTATTTCACTTTTAGCTTTTACTACGGCTCCATAAGAGGCAAATAAAAGTAATATTGGGACATGGTATGGGATATGAATAAAAGAATTCATGTGATCTCCCATGGATTCGATGAAGACTTAAAGATGAGTTAAAATCTTCCTACTTTGTGGTAGAAATATTAAAGGTATTAAGGTCACTTGTGATTTCTCACCTAGAAATTTGTGGGGGGTGCAGAGGCGTTTAGTTCTAGGTTTTGTTGTTTATTTTTTTTTTTCCCCAAAAGGTGGATCACCACTTACAAGTGCAGACAGGCTGCAGGCTGTTGTATCTAATTTTATCTTCACTCTGATTCTCAGGAGAGCTCTTGGGCTCTAATAAACAGTGTTTGTGAGGCACCAACTAGCTGAAAACCTCCAGTGTCTCCAGAAACGTGGGAAAGTCTCCTGGCCTTCCATGCAGGGAACATCTGTGGGAACAGCTCGTTTATTCCAGGGCTGGATGTCTCAGCAGCCCTTGGGAGAGTCAGGCTCCTACATACAGAGGAAGACCCAGAAACCACAGGGTTGGGAAGATGTTGGATAACTCCTGTCAGGAGCTGCTTTTTGCAGAGGAGCACGCTGAGCTGGCTCTAACAAACATGAGCAGCGCTGGTGTGCTCTTCTGAGGCTGGTAAATGATAGGGATCCACGTTGGTGTTACCCAGAATGGGCTGTGTGTGGTTCAGATGTTGGGCTGAGTGAGGTTCCTTGGCGTGTTCCTGCTGTCTGCAGCTGCTTCCACGTCTCCCTGCATGCATTCCTGGGCTCTGGGATACGGCTCTCAGGGTTCTGTTTGTAAAAGCACTTGGATGAGAAGGGCTGTGATGCCTTTTACCCCCCCTCTCACAAGCCTGAGGAGCAGAGGTTGGTTGTTGGTTGTTTGTTTCCTTAGCTTGGGATTTCTTTGAAATCTTGGGATTTCTTTGTGCTGCTGGCTGCGGTTCTGAGGGTCAGCTGTAGGAAATGCTGCTGTGTCCAGCTCTCAGAGCTCCTCTGGGATGGTTGACAAGCAATGTTTTATTTCTGAGAATGAAATGGGTTCTTTTTTCTTCCAGTGGGTTTTACCAGTTGTTGTTTCTCACTGGTATTGCATGCTTGTCAGGCTTTATTTCTCAGAAGAGATAATGAAGTCTGTTTTCCTGTTCTGTGTACCAGGGCACATGTCTGATGGATCTAATTAGGCTAATACAGAACTCTCCAGATTATCAAATATTGTTTCATTAAGGAAATGGTATTTGAAGTCCTATTTTTATTGGCTGAATTGTGTTGGAAGACACAGTGAGTACGTGTTGAAGGAGAACACAAGGAGAATTGAGAATGACCAAAAACTCTTTGTTGCTATTCAAAAGCACCTGCCCAGCCTCTGGAAATGAAAGTATTGCCAGGCACTGAGGTCAGGATTTGTGTGCCTGTGATATGACATACTGTCCATCAGCTGTGCTTTCTAGGAGGGAAAAGAAAAAGTATATTTTATCAAATCACAGAATACATGATGTGAGGAAATTTTTAATATGTAATGGCGTTGTCTTACAAACTCTAGTTTTGAAATAGGCTTTTTTACTTACACATTTAAGTGAACAGTTGTGGTAAAGTTAATTTACATTTTGCACTGGCACAGAACAGCTGTGATTCTGTACGTTCTTAAGAGAACTTTTCTGCTTTTTGTTAGTTAAAGATGTTTATGTTGAAATAGTAAATTACTTGTGATTAGCAACAAAGCCTGAAATTAGTTGAGAGTATAAAGTCTCTATAACATAATGCTGTGTACCACCAGTACAGTGACTGAAGGCATGACAGTTATTCTGCACTTTTCTGGACTAAGAAATTGGCATTAATAAGATGTGTCACTCTAGAACCAATGGTTTAATAGCATCAGAGGGAGACTCATAATCAGGTATATTTTATCTGTCTCTAGTTATAAGCACAGAAGAACCACTCGTGTCCTAACTTAAATCAATCCATAGAAATATCAATCAGATGTATACACTGTAATTTGATATTCTGTGTAATAAATGGGCATTGTTAAAAGTCATAGAAAGAACTGTTTGTAATGCTGTGCAGAATATGACTGGAAATAGAATTTTTGCCAAGTTAAATTAAAACATTTTCCCAAGCTGAAGAAAATTCTGAGCTGAGGCCCTTCATATAAGCAGTGGAGTAGAACTACATTTGTTTAAAGAATGAGCTGTGTAAATGTTCATGCAACAAGAGACCAAGAAGATCAGCAAAGTCTTTAAATATTCTTTCTTTTTTTTGTCCACAGTGAAATGTTTCCAAGTTATGATGAAAAAGAATACTAAAATGAGTTACTGTTCTTACGTGACTTGAAAACCATTATAGCTGGAGGGATTTGTTGAGGGATTTCAAAGAAAATATGTCTCCATTAATTAATATCTTCATGCAGCTGTACAAAAATATAGAATATTGATTGTTTGTACCCATTTCCAGTTAAAATTTTAAAGGAATTTTTAAGTAGTAGTCATATTTCCAAGAAGAGAGATTGATGGATTACGAGGCTATATTATTTAAGGTATACATTATCTGAGAAATACTCCTCCAAAATACAGTTTGTCATCTTTAGTGTTCTTGGCTGTGTGCAGTAAGTTCCTTTTGTGTGTAAAGTGGAAAAACATCCATATTGTGTGCACATGTGTGTGTGAGGGAGGTATGACTGATCACAAATGATCCTACATGGTTTCCTTCCTCTGGTTTTATGTGGCACTCTTTTGGTAGCAAACCAGATCAGGATGCTTATAATCCATAAAGCTGCAGAGTTTTTAAATGCAGCTCACACCAGACCTTAATTAATTGTCAGTCTCTTGCTGACCTTTACCAAGCAGCCAGGTTGAGCTGTCCTGTGTATGCTCTAGTAATGTTGGGTTGTGTTCCTTATGGTTAAAATTTCAAGTTTGGTCATAAGTTTCCTTGTCTGGATACGCTTCCAAGTCAGATTAGTATCACGTGTTAAGCACAAGAAAGAACTCTGTCTGCAATTTTTCATCAGCTTAGAAAGATGCCAGAAATCTCATTGCATCTTGCAAAAAGGCTCGTTGTGAAGAGAGTGAGGTTTAAAAAAAAAAAAATCCAGAGTATTACGAATGTGAAATGTTGGAAGGTTATGAAATCAAGCCTAGAAAAGGGGTATCACCATGGACTTGCATTAGGTTCACATTTAGCACAGATGAGCTGTTTTGCCACGACACCTTCGCTTCACTCAGTGCAAGAGGACACAGCTTGTGCTCTTGCTTTCTGCACAGGAATAAAACAGAAGGCAATTTTCTGCACAGCTGAACCGAGGAGAAAGTCTGCATCTGAACTTGATCTTGACAGGGCTTGCCTAAGGTGCAGGGGTCTGTGCTTGTTGATTCACCTGCACTCCTCCCCACAGTCACAGAAGCCAGCACAGGAGGAGACCGGGGCAGTAGCTGGTGTCAAAAACATCAGTGTGAAAAACATCAATGTGAAAAACACAAAAGCAGAAAATACTTCCCACTGTGTAGGAAAGGACTGTAAGTCTGAATAGCTTTTCTTCTGAAAATGGAAAGAAGTGCTGTTTTCACTTCCAGCATAATGAGTTAGTGCAGGATAATTACCTCTTAAGTTAAATATTTCTGATTTAAAGCGAGCAGTATGTACCAATATGTCAAATGCCCTGTAGAAAAGCCAGAATGGTGCACTAGGCAGCTCAGATTTTAGAATCAAATCACAGATGCTCCTATTAAGCTGGAGCCTTAATACAGCTGAGGGTTTACTTGTAGTGTTGATTGCCATTTCTTTTCTCAATCATGTAACAGATGGCAGCTGATCTATTGTGAAAGCAAGGCAATGCAGCTCATCCCTTGTCAAAAACCACTACAAACACCTCCGTTTTCAGATGAGCACTGCCCAGTTTTGCACTCCCCTGGCTAAAGGAACCAGGCTGTGCTTTCCCCAGATGCCTGGAGGAAGATGAAATCCAGGCAAATCCCAAGGACTGGCTGCGCTTTACCTTGCTGTGCTCCCTGTCAGCCTGTGCTTGGAGGTGTTATGTTCATTTTGGGGAAGTTACATCCATTTTGTGTGAAAATGAAGCAAAAGCATCTGCCTGAAATGAGGATGAGGAAACTTAACTACAGTTTCCTCTTTTCACCTCCCTTCCTGGCCATATATAGTAGCAGCTATTGCCACTTAGACAATGCAAATGCAAGCTGGGGGTTTATCAGTTTTGAAAAAATAGATTAAAAAACTGGATGTCTGTATAAAAAGGGGGCTTTAGGAATAATAATAATTTCTGTTGCTGGAGGAGTAAATGACCCCTTCGACTTGGTTCTTGGAGGAGTAAATGACCCCTTCCACTCCATTGCAAAATACAAATAAAGCCTGACAAAGTCCACCAGTGCTCTGAAAGGAGCTGGAGTTGAATTGTTAAGGCTTTTTGTGCCTTATGGATAGAATAATACAGATGAAGAAAAGCAGTTGCATTTTGCATTTTGACTCTTCCCCGAAAGACTCATTCTCTTTCTGCTGCAGGCCCTGCTCTACTGGTGCAGCATTTACCATTTTTGCTTCCTTGTGTGTGGTGTGGAGGTGGCAGATGAAACTGGGGGTGTTGCAATGAGCTGGGCTGTCCCTTCACTTGTTTCAGCCCAGCCTCGTTTGTCCCAGCATTGCTGTTCCCTGGCCCATCAGAGCAGCAGTGACGGTGTTTGTAGCAGTGTCCACACTTTGGAATGCCTGTGGCACAGTGGGGAAGGGGCCAGGAGACAGCGAGAAGCCTCCTTGCTATCCCACACCAGGGCCGAATTCCCAAAGGGAATTGCTGGAGCCACACCCCTCCAGCTGCTGTGGAGCAGGAATCTGGGCCAAGTGGCAGACACTTGCAAGCTGAGTTTTAATAAAAGGTGTCAGGTTATTTGCAGAGCCTTGTTTGTTTGTACAACCCTTTAAGATCCAGTGTTTTCAAACCCTAAATGTGTGACCTTTAAGTCCTCAGTTAAACAAGCTTTTCCCTTTTACTCCCTTTCTTTTCCTACAGTCAATTGCTTCAGCAGACATGGATTTGAACCAGCTGGAAGCTTTCCTCACTGCCCAAACCAAAAAACAAGGTGGCATCACACCAGATCAGGCTGCAGTCATTGCAAAATTCTGGAAGAACCACCGGACTCAAATCCACGAGAGCCTGGTCAGTCAGAGCCGCTGGGATCATGGCCTGAAAAACATGAGCTGGAGAGTGGACCTGAAGTCACAGCTGAGGCACATTGATCAGATAAACACTCCTGTTGCAATAGTTGAAATGGAATTGGGGAAAAATGGGCAGGTAAGCTTCCTTTTGCAAAATATCTAAACCTGGTGTAGGTACATAGGCACTGAGGCATATTAGCTGTTGCCGAATTCACTGTGTCCAAATCAAGCCAGTTGATTTATCACCACTGGGCTTTTAATGGACTTGAAACTGGGCTCCATCTTTGCACACAAAGAAACATTCTGGGTGCTGAATGAAATTTTTGCTTGTTGTTTTTTTTTTCCTCATATCTTCATATATGTATTGACAGCTCTCTTGACATTAAGCTTGAAAAATCAGAGGATGTAGAAATCAAACATGATCTTATAATTCCGTTTGTATACCACGCACTGCAGATTCATTTAGTCTTTTTTCCTTTTAATTCAACACTAAAATTAGTTAAAATATGCAAAGTAGGAGCTGGAAAAGAGTTAAGTTCACAAATTACATTTTAGAACAAATGAGGGGAAAGACTCCTTTTTATTTTATTTTACATAACACCCATTCTTATGTTAGAACTACAGCCTTATTACCTGTCACATTATGCAATCTGGTCTTATCTGCCTGAAAGATATCTCTATATATATAGCTCTATCAGTGCTGAACACTGCCTTCCTTTTTTTATCTTTATAGTCCATAGGAATGTACAGCTAAAGGCACAGCTTCACATCTTCACATTTACTGTTGTTTTCTAACAGGAAATGTGTTTCAATCTGGTATCTTTTCTCTCTGCAATGTTCTAGTGAATTTTAAGACTTCATTTCTTAGCAGTAGCTACTGCAAACCGAGAGCTGATCTGGGCATTTTGATGTTAATAGTTAACATTTAGCAAGGCTCCTTGTATTTCATAGTGTTTTAATTGCAAGAGTAGCTGGATTGGGAATGCCTCAATCCCTAGATATGCACACACCTGGAACGTGTGTGTGCATAGGAATGATTGAATTCCAGCTGTGTGGCTAAGCCAGGACCAGGATGAACATACATGAGAGCTGGGATCCTACAGAGACAGAAGGTATTTGCTGGAGTCATTCTGTTAGTTCACCTTTCTTTGCAGCCAGTGGGAGCTGCTCCTCCCTGAGCCTTCCACTCGTGGATCTCTGCAGTGAACCAGCACAACAACGGTGTGTGGCTTCAGGTTTTTTTTCCTGGCCTCACAGAATTGGAGTTTTCTGCTCAGGATCTGTTCCTGATCTCTGTTCCTTCTGCTGAGGTTGAAAATGATTGTGTTTTATAAGCAGCGAATGGGAAAAGGTTGCTTTGTATAAAAAGGTTACAGGGAGCACATTGTAATGAGTACATTGAGTACATTAGTGAGCAAATGGGAGAAATACCTACATCCATTAAAAAATGCATCCTTTACTCAGAATTGCTGTTGTGTTTCATAAGGGGATTATGTAGTTAGTGACTCCTGTTTTGAAGCTGTTTTTCCCCCCAGTAATGGATTTTTACAGTAACATCAAGCAGCAAGGACATTTATGTTTCTTCCACCTTCTGCAGAGAGAGTCAGGGGTTGTGAACATGGAGGAGGAACACACATTTCTGAGACACTGTGATGTCTCTTACCGAACAGCCCCACAGCAAAATCCAAGTGAATTATTTTAGCAATGCCCCTTCATGCTGCAAAGGGAAATGGTTGTGTAAATGCATTTTTGGAACTGCCATCAAACACAGTTTTGCCTCCTTCCCTAAGGATACCAGTGAGCTGTGGCAAGCCTGACACTTGGTGTGAGTTCAACTGGTACTTACCAAAACAGCCATGGAGTAATTAGCATTGTCACCATTGAGTCAATGTGCATTTATTCTGAGGAGCTCTGGTTTCACATAGCCTTTAGCTGTGCATTCAGTTAATTCCCTGCTGTAAATCTTTGGGTTGAGGCTGTATGCTGCTGTGATGGGATGAGTTTTGGGTAACCACAGGTGTTTGGGGATGTCCTGGAAAGATTGGTCACAGAGACTCTTACTGGAGGTTAAACGAGTTGTTGCACACTAGATCCAGCCCACTAACTTGAAACTGTCATGTTTTACAATCTTTATTTTTACTTAATTGTTAGCACATCTCTTCTAAATATCAAGTTTTGTAGCACATCAAATACATTGATACTGGTGCCTTTCTTAAGTTTAGCAGAGAACATATTTTCTAAGAAGCTGTCAGCCATAGATGGGATTTGATGAATAATGAAGATGTGGCTTTGAAGAAGTAAGCTGGCTGGTGATTCAGGGGTAAATTATTCACAGCAGACTGTTTTCATTTGGACACATGATAACAGGGGAATATACAAATGCATTGATACGTGATGAATCCACATGAATATTTCATGGTTCCACAGAAGCAAAGAAATGCTCTGTAGAAAATGAACCTTTCCAGAAGTCACTCTGATTCTTCTCAGTGTTTCTGGCTTGGGTTTAGATCTCTGCCCAGCAGGCCAGGCTGCTTGGTGGAGCATCTGCTCCTTCTGCTTCAGTAAATAACTTGGCTTCCTGCTGGTCTTCTCTGAATTTTAGTCAGTCAGCTCTTTCATGAGGGGAGGACTGTGTGTGTGAAACCTGATGTGGTTGGGTATGGGGAATTGAAAGCGACTTCTTCATAAATGCCACTACACTGAGTTTTTGTGAATTTTGCCAAATTTCTTGATGTTTTCTGGCTGGGGAGAGACGTTTCTGGGTTTGAGAATCTATCACAACTTGCATGCATTAATTCTTGCTAGCCTTGCTGTTACTAATCAGAGAAAAAAACTAACCCTTTTCCCTAAGTGCCCTTTGAAACACTTCTGATGAGGAACATTTGAAAATACCTTGCTCTGAACTTTGAAAAATATGATGCAGGATATGTAAACTGGAATTTGAACTCTTCTTCAGTAAAGAATTTACAGCAAGATTAAAAGTTTCCTTTATGCTGATTCTGTAGTCTTTATAGATCCTGGCAAATCTATATTGAGATTAAAGGCAGGTGAACATGCTAGCCATCAGCTTTGAAAGTCCATTTTCTTTACAATATGACTAAAAATAAAATGTTAAGGCAGTTGCACTTTAGCCTGCATTTACCTTCATCTTGTGATATTTAGTGCTAGTCACTGCTGGTTCATTTTTTCCATTTGAACAGCCCATCTTTTCTTTGACACAATGGTTTTATCCTCTTGGGTTTTTTATCTACCTCTCTGACTTCCTCTTAAAACATCTATAGTTACCTGGCCCCTTCTTTATGTCCTTTTTTTTATCTTGTTCTCCCTCTCTGAGCATGTCTGTTGGCCAACCTGGCTTGGCACTAAGATCATATTTAAACTTCTTTTCTGGAGTTTGTGGATATTGTTTTCCTCCTGAGATGTGCCTCTCCCCTGGGGCTCTGTTCTTCCTGTGGGCTGACTTGCCAGTAAGTTTTTCTTTATATAAATATGTAGTATTATATAAAAATATATAGTATTATCTATTTTGCAGTTTAATATCTGAGACTGATCAGATATCACAGATTGGCTGAGAATTCGTTCTTGGCTTTTTTGCTTTAACTTATTTACAGAAGGAGTATTTCCACATACATTTCTTTTCAGTGTTTGAGATACCAGTAATCCATGTAATATCCCTTCTGTTGGAGCTTTGTTGGATCTTAAAGCATGTTTTATGATCAAAGAGTATTTCCTGCCCTGGTTTAACATGAAGCTGGGATTCTCCTGCAGGATTTCTTCCTGGAAAGACCTGAGATAATTGCATCAGGATTATGGATTAAAGGGGTTTTTTTCCCAAAATATTGTATCTCTCTTCTCTTTCCTTTTCTAAAAGTATCTGCCTGACAGAGTTGATGACAGACAGTAAGTAAATACCACAATGTAGCAAATACCAGCAGCTCCATACAAAGTAAGAAATCAGGATCATTTCTTTCAAACTTAAAGTGCAAATAGCCTTTCATTCCATGCACTTTCTCTGGTCTGAAATCACCAGGGATATGTATCTTCACAAAAACCCAAGTGTTTTTCTTTAAAGAACAGGCAATCAATAGGAACAAACTTCTGAGTGAAAGTCTAATATTCCATACTTATGGCTATATTTGGATATTTAGCAAGCTAAAATCCTTTCTGATGAAAGGACTTGCTGAGTGAAGTGCACCTTTGCCAGTGCAGCAGCATACTTGATGCTGAAAAGGTAGGAACTGTCAGCTGGCAGTTTATCTACTGTCTGATAGAGGCTGGGTCCAGCCCCTAGTAATTCAGAGAAAATAATACTTCTAATAGTCATTCAGGCAATAATTGTCTTAGTTCATGTGTGGAAAGAGTTCATAAGGAGTATAGACAATTGCCATGTGCTGTGTATAGGAGATAAAATGCTACCAGTATTTTGAAGGTCTGCAGCTTGACATTTCATCAAGTTTTAGTTGCAATGATTAAAAAGATTTAATTAATGCCTTAGGAAGGAGTGAAGTAGGTCTCAAAGTAAATTTCTGGGACATGAATTTTTTTTTTCTGACTTGTTAATTATATCTACACAAATTTAGGCTGAATTTTCTATCATCTGTGCCACAAACAAATTACATTTATTTTTAGCATTCACACATGACCATGCTTTCACCATGCAATAAAAAAAAAAAAAATCTTAGAATTTCCCTTCTGTAAAACTCTTTCCCTTGCTGGGGGAACTCTGCTGAGGATGTGGTGGTATTTGGTGCATTTTTTAAAGCCATTTTCCTCTTGGCTTTTGTCAGCTACAGTTATCCCCAGCCAGGGCTGTCAGAGAGGTCAGACCAAGAGAATATCAGGAATAAACTTATGCCATGAGGAGGAAGGATTATGGCTGCTCCTGCTTTTGCCTCTCTGTGACTCCAGGTCAGGCTGCTTCAGAGATCTGGCTGAAAATAGCCCCAGATAATGGATCTCCAGTCTTTTTTATGTAAGGATCTGTTTGAAAAGGCAGATTTGCTTTTTTGTAGGGTATCAGTGTGGGCAAGGCAATGCATGGGGAGATGAAAAGCAGCTCCGTGTACCCAAACCAAAATAACACCTGCAAAGAGGAAGGAAAAGCAACCACCAAACCATTTTTCCTTTCCAGTCATAATCTATCTTAATCTTTAGCTATTAACATCATCAGAAACGATGTTCTACTCCAAAATGGGAAAGCACAGGCATTTAGAAGCCAAATTAATCAACTTAACCCCAATGGGCTTAGTATTTTCGTGTGATTAAAATGATAGAAAGTGGTAAGTCCGAGTCAGTTAGAAAAAAAATCACCTTTGTGGCCGAATGTAATAATTTGAGCTTTTGTTCACCTTGGAAATTTATGAGCTGGAGGGAACAGTTACGTAAGGGCAGTACAGTGCAAAAGCAAATAAAAAATGGAGAGGGCAGCAGGTCACTCAGCACAGAGGAAACGAACACAGTTGACTGACTCAGCTCAGTTATTTACTTAATCCCCTGTGTGATACTCTCTGTAGTCCTTTACTTCCACAATTTTTGTCACCTTCTTGGAGTGGAGAGAGGCTTGGGGAAGAAAAAGAGAATTTTGTTATTTGTGGTTCTTGAGATGTGGAAGTGTAATAAATATGTTAAGGAGATAAGAGCATTAAATGGAGGTATTAAATAACTGTCTGACTCAAACTGTCACTTTTCCACTGGGACTATTTGACAGTATTTTTTTACCTCATGTATACATTCCTATACAAAGCAAGGTTATTCTGTAATCAGTAGTGCTGACAGTTCCCATGCTGGTTTATTTGTGCCCTGTGGATGTGGATGTGCAAATGCACACATACTCATTTATTCCCTGTCTTTACTCTAGAACTGGGTTTGCTGAAGTAATTAAATAGAATAAGTTAACTCAGATATATTTATTATTTTTGATTGTTGCTGAGCTCAGGGTATTACAGGGGAAATTCTGCATTAATTGAAGGTGAGCTGTATGAAGCCTGCAGCAATGCCTGTTTACTGCCTTTCATCTGCCTAAATTCACATTCAGCCCTGGACCTTTGAAATTTTTACCTTCTCAGGTCTTGCACATTATGACAGAGGACTTGCAATCTGTTATATATGATATCAATAAATATTTTGCAATCTAACATCAATCTGGCATTCACACACAGCAATAAAATGTGGGATAGCTTTGATGAAATGTCCTCCAGAGCATCTCTGGGGTCAGCTGACCTGGCTGCTGAAAATTGTCCCAGGAAAAGTGTTTCCCCACCTAGCTATTCTTGGAGTTGGCTCTACAGAGCCAGAGACCCTAAATTACATCTCCCCCATCTTCCCAAAGGAGTTGTTCTGTCTGAGGCAGGTTGGCAGAGCAGCTTCTGTGTGACACTTGCACTAATGCTATGTAAATCATCACAGGCAGTCCCACTGTGTGCAATTCCCCACCACTATGGACTTGGGGCTGTGTGGGGAGTGTCTGCAGATGTGCAAATTCAAGCCCTGGATTTGCACAGAATTAAATTTGCCACGTGCACACTTGCATCATTTGGCTGCATGACCTTGCAGCAGAGCCAGTCTGGAATTGAGGCGAAATTTAATTGAAGGACCAGCACTTGTAATCTCCACTAGCATCTTTTTAACAGAAGTCAAAAATTTTGCATGATTCTCAAAAAACATTTTAAAAAGGGGAAATTCCTTTGCTGGAGAGTCTGCATACAGCAAATCAAAGTCTCTTTGCATCTTAGTTCTAGTGGTGTTGTCCATCAGTTCTTCAGAGGACTTGGATATAAGTACTGGCAAAGAATTTGTTCTTTTTTTTTTTCTAGGAAAAACAGGAGTTGTTATGAACACAAGTGCCTGCTGCATTGGCTGACAAAGCATCTTGTTTTTACAGGCCTAGCCTGGCCAAATACATTTTAAATTGTTGTTTTGCCAGCTGGCCAGCCTTGCCCCTCTTGACACTGTGCCACGTTGCTGCTGAGCAGTGCTTTCGAGATCCTTTTGTCATGATCTCTTCTGAGATCTCTGAGCATTGGCATTCGGGGTGTAAGTAAGAAGAGGTTCTTAATTTGTTTTAATTAGGAAGAGCTGCTGCAGGAGAAGGTGTTAGAAGATACAAAAGGAGAAAGCTGGCACATAACTGAGGAGAAACACTTGTAGAGTATTATACTCCTTTTGCTGCTTAATACTTTGGATTATCTTTATCTTAAATATATGTGTGCATGTATATATATTTATACACTTTTCATAAAAGATGGTCCCCAGTTTTTGCTGTGCAGGAATTGATGCAATAGAAGAAACAACACAGTTCACAGTGGCAAAGTAAAATCCCTTCAGTTCATGGCTGGATCTCAGTGTAATCTTCTCATTGAGCAGACGTTGGCATTCTAGTTTCTGCAAACTAGAGCTTTGCATCCTTCTAGAGCTTCTACTCACCCTAGTTAAAAATGAAAAAAGATAATCATATTTTTTTCTTTCTGTTTCTTCCTATCACACTGTTTACCAAACCTTTGATTGCCCAGGTAGCTGGGTTCTGGTGGTGTGCAGAGCTGTCCTTGGGCTAGCTGAGCATTAATGCCGAGGTGCTGTGAGCTCCCTGCACAGAAATGCAGCTAATCTCCATGTGAAATGCTTGCAGTACTGGCACCCTGTTTGGATTTTTATCCTGTTTGGATAAAAATCTTCCTTTTATGTACACACAACATGAAATGTGGATGCATTTCAGAGCACAAAGACTTGTATGTGAATTTATTATGAGATACTGGCATATATGTGAAACCCAGGAAGTTATGAAATGCAGTCAGAATTCTTTTGGAAGGGTTGACACGACTGATATATATTAGTTCAAAAGACAATCTGATTGAAGGACCAGGTTCAGTAAGTTGCTAAACAAAAATTAATTTGTACTTGTTACATTGGTTCTTGGACATATTTATAGCAGTTCACAAACTGTGACTGAGGTGAAAGGTTCACCAGCAGAGTCTCACACAGCCATCAAGTATCAAATTGATAACCACATCCACTCTCCTTTCTAAAATGAGTTTATCCCTGAGAAGCCTTCAAATATCAGGAATTTTAAGGTGTCATGCTCTCAGCAGTACTGGACATAAAGCACCACAAGTCCTCACTCTTGCTGCACTTGCTCTTGCTGTTACAAACCAGAGCAGTGCTGCCTAGGGCCTTCTAGAGGCCAGCAGAGAAGTTTTGGGAGAGGCTCCTGCCCTTTCCCAGGGAATGAATGAAGACTGTAGGAAACAAAGCCTTTTTTTTCCTCCGGCTTCACTTAACCTCTATATTAAATGGGTTTGTCTGCTCCTTGCTATGCTGGCTTCACCCTGTCAAAATACAGATGGAAAGAAAGGCAGGAAATGGAAGTGCCACAGGAGATCACACGTGGGTTTGAGAGGGTGGGTTTGGTGTCAGATCTTTTTTCCTTGCTGGGTGGTGAACTTGAGAAGTTCCGGACCTTTGCTGCTTGTCCTGAGCCTTGTGCTGCCCACAGTCCATGGAGCTGAAAGTGGCTGAGTGAGTCAAAATGATTTTTTTTTTTTGTTCCCTTCCTCACTCTTCAGTTTTTTTTCACCCACATTATTTTTAGTGTGGATTGATTTGTTGAAGGGACAGGTTGAGGGCAGAATTGAACAAAAGAAATTGAGAGCTGTGCCTTGCCTTGAAAAAGAAAAGCTAATTTAAGCATACATGTTGAAAGAGCCACCATTTTAAATTCTAGCTAGTGATCTCTTGAACAGAAATGAAGCAGCTCTCCTTGAATGCTGAGGATAACTTCTCTGAAGTGCCAGTTTTTCTTCCAAGAATGGAGGAGGAATAGAAAATGAGAAACTGTTGGATGAGTTCTGTATTGTAGGATTCATCTGGAGAAGGATGGGAAAGGTATCTGCTATAGAAATGATCTAAAAGGATATCTGGAGGAGGGAATCTGCACTGACTGCAAGAACAGGGGAATCTTGATACTTGAACAGCATTGGTATTCTTTGTTTCTAGAAAGTTTCTCAGCTCTGGGGGTTTGTGACAGCAGTAACGGGAAACACAACTGAAATACTGCTCCTATTGCTTGCCTGGTTATTTGGTCTGGTGTTAGTGGGAAATGTGATGAGCTGAGCCACAGCTTGGCTGAGGAGCCTGAAGTGATGCTGTAAGTCTGGGAGCAGCAACAGAGTCCTGACTTACAGCTTTAACAAATAAACTCATTTATTGTCCAGGGTTTTTTATTCATTCAATGGTACAAGAAGTTGGTGGGTGTTGACAATTTCAGCCTCAAATTTGCTTTCTCTGTTTTTTCTCTGTTTCCTTGCATGCATCTGATCCAATTTTTTTTCTTTTTGCTTGTTTTGAAAATACTTCCTGAGGCAGTGGGGTGAAGCATGGGTTTCCCTGCATTTCTCTGAAAGGAGATGGTTGGGAGGAGATCGCTGGCAAGTGCTTTTGGTTAAGCCATCATTGTCCTATATACTACTTGAGGAAATGACTACTTTGAACATAATTCCTGGAGCAAATCCTCTTCATTTAGAAAGAGATTCTAACTTACAAAGGATACAAGACAATCCTTTGATTAAGAAACCTCTTGCAGCTGTAATTTTGCATAGACCTTGACACAAGGGGCTTTTTTTCTGTCCTCCTTTCAAATTATCAGTTGCAGAACTCCACAGAGATAATCAGACATGCAAATCTTCAATATATTTTTAGTTCAACTCACTGATGTATATTCATTAATATGTTAATATGACAAGGAAAGCATAATTTAAATTGCATATACTTAATTTGGTTAATAAATGCTTGAAATGCAGTCCCAATTTTAGAAGTAGCCATACTTGATACCAATTTTTCGGGGAGTTTTTTTTCCCCTTTTAAATCACAAGGAGAGCATAAAACCTCTTGTTTGATGTACAGAAATAACTCTGTGGTGCTTTTTACCTTGACCATACACAACCAAAGGACCTCTGTGCTGGGAATGAGTGCTCCTTGTACGCATTGTCACGTTCCTAATGATTGAATTGTAATAAATTGCGTCAGTGGAGACCCAGTGAGGATTGTGGTGGTGTAATTTGAGTTCCCAGACTGCATGAGGTGGAGTTAGATGGGCAGATAAAAGATGAAAAGAGCAAAGTTTCCTCATGTTCAAAGACGACCAGGCTCCACCAATGCAAATCAGGGATGTGCTTGCCCTGTATTTCATTTGCAGTGGCCTAACTAAATGAGATACAAATTACTGCTGGAAGTAGAATTAGACAGCTTCTGAATCTTGGTTGTACATGCAAAGCTGCTATAATATCCAGATTTTTTTTTTTTTTAAAGCCCTGAAGTGGTATTTGAATGCTTACAGGCAATAAACTTTTCAGTCAATTGATTCCATTTCTGTTGAATTGCCCTCAAAAGTGAAGCTGTGCTTTAAGGACTATTAAAAATTTTCATTCCATTTAACCTGTAAATACACCAAAGGACTTGAGAAAATGACTTTGATAATTGCCTTTTTTTGGGGGGGCGGGGGAAGGCTTCAGCCTGGAAGGCAGCATTTTAAAAGGACTCAGCATTGAGGAGAGTCTCTAACATATCCAGTTAGAGCCAGTTCCATTGGCCTGACTTCCTTGCTCTGAAGTAATGAGGTGTGACAGATCATGAGTGCAGTGCATCGTGGTCAGGACCAATAACTCCTTTAAGAAAATTACATTCCTGCTCTAAGCAGTCGTTGGGAGTTATCTGCAGCTAATTGCAAACCGCCTGCTTTTACAGGAATGGAACTCTCATGTTTCCCGTGAATGTCACCGTGATATGCTCCAAGGCAGCTGTGAAGTGCAACTGTCTGGGAGAAAGCTCCAGTCTGATCAGATTTAATTAGACTGGAACCTGTTCCTGCCTACAAATATCTGATTATACACAAAGAGAACAAACACGCCACTTGACAGAATTGGCTTTTGTGATAGCTGCTGCTGTGAGAAACGTGGAAAAGAGGTGTTGATTCACGTGCTCCTTCCCACTGAAGATTGAACAGTGAGCTGTGTCTGCATCCTGCTGGTCACCCAGAGCTCTCCAGAGAGGAGATGGAGAAACCCAGGCTGCTTGAGGGAATGATAAATCTCTCTGCCTTGGGCTATTCCCTCTAAGAATACGGGCTCCAAAGGAAAGCAAGCGTTACTAGGTCAACTCTAGGAGCCTCAGGTTTGGTGAGATAGATTCCACCCTCTTTCTGAACTGCCTAGTGATTAATGTAGCTTGACAACTCTCAAATGAGTGGTGTGGTTGAAGCCTCATCACTTTGCTCAGCTCAGGGCAGTGGAGGCAAACTGCCTTAGCCTTCGTTTTTTAGGAAGCAAAAGCAGGAAAGAAATGCAGCACCTCCCATTACTCTGTGGGAAGTGTAGTTGAGTGAATGTCGTTAAACTGTCAGCC
The DNA here is from genome assembly GCF_009819655.1 of Sylvia atricapilla. Classification (NCBI taxonomy): domain Eukaryota; kingdom Metazoa; phylum Chordata; class Aves; order Passeriformes; family Sylviidae; genus Sylvia; species Sylvia atricapilla. The sequence goes on from NC_089142.1 coordinate 102,125,787, forward strand.
GAAGAAGTGCAGGCTGCTGGGTGAGAGACCTGTATTTGCATTAAATCAAAACCCTTGGCCTAAAAATTAATGCAAGTTATAAATGAAGCTATAAAGAAAGCCTCTTTAAATGTGAGTTTCTTTTTTAAAGTCATATTGAACAAGCACTGAGTTTACTGAGCAGAATTTACAGGTTTTAATCAGACCAAGTGTTTTGCATTGGTGTTATCCGTGCTAACAGCGTGGATAAGCTGTGATCCAGGAGCACTGAGATATGTCATGGTCTGGATATGAGGTGTGACTGAGCCACTTTCCTCTGCAAGCACACCAAGTCAAGGTGGGTGGATGCTGAGGGAGAAGAGAGACAATTCCTGCAGCTGAGAGGGAGGGTTTGAAAGATGATGGACAAATGGACAGTTTCAAGGGCTTGAAGCTGTTCTCTGGGGAAGGAGGCAGTGAAGAAAAGAAGAGGCTTGTTTTCCCAGGCACAGGGCTTGGAGATCAAAAGGACTGTCACCTCTGAAGGGGGCTGTTCTCCAGAGCTGCTGGGGGAGAGCTTAATTTGAGGGACATCCCAGTGGCTTTTGGGGTGTCTGAGAGAGGTTGACTTGCTGTGATCCCCATGCAGAAGCTACCTGGTAACAAAGCAAATCTTTGAGTTTTATCCTAAACCATCGACTCTTGCTCTGAGCAGGAAGTGCTTTCTTTCAAAGGGAATTGGATGGTGCTGTTCTCTGGCATTGCTTTTTGGAAGAGGATTTTTGGAAGGGGCTGTGAGAGGTGAGGTGCTGTGCTCCAAGCCTGGCCCTTCCTTCTACCCCTTTGTTTGCATGACACCGTGTGGAGTCTCCACAGATTCTTCTGGTTCCCAGGAGAGATTTCAGCTCCTGCCTTTCCCTCGGGGCAGCACACAGAGCTCCTGGCCAGAGGGCTGAGCATGGCCAGTGCTTTTATGTGCCAACAGGGAGTGTGGGATTTGCTGCCAGCCAGGAATTTACACATGACTTCAAATACTCCTCCGGGTCAGCCTGGCTCATCATGTCCCATCGTAGGAAGTGACAGCAGTGTCCAACTGATGCCTTGGGAAGGCTGAGCTGGAACAGAGACTGGACAGAGCTGGAGAAAAAAGTAGGGATTTATTGAAAGGCCTCCAGGATCCACCTTGGGCAGGACAGGGCCTGACCAGGGCTACACCCAAGGTGGACACAAAATGGCCACAAAATGGCTGACCAGTCACAAAGTCTTATATCTTTGTAAGTTTTGGTCCATTTGCATCTTGGGGTTGAATTGTCCCATTCCAGCTCCAGGCTGTGAGGTCCCATCCTTCTTGTTCCTCCCTCCAGCCCACCCTGGTTTGTGCTTTTGAGGCTGGCAGTTGTCCTTGGTGTGCAGCAGGAGAAGGATTTGTTTTGTGTCCCTGCTCTGTGCAGAGCTGAGTGACACTGCCTGTGAGCTCAGAGCTGCACCCCTGGGCACCACAGGACCTGAAATACATGGAAGCTCAAACTCAAGGCATCACAACAGCCCTGTGTCCTCTCAGAGGGCAGGGAATTGTCACCAGACTCTCCCTTTGCTGCCTCACCACTTCCCCATTTGGCAGCATTCCCTGCTCCTCCATGCCCTCCTTCCTTCTGTGCCCTCTGCTCGCCTCTGGTTGTGTGTTTGTTTTCTCTCCCACACTGACTCTGTTTCATTCACTGCCCAGAATAATAAGAGGTTTGTTGAAAGGGTGCTGCCAAGTAATTTGTCTTCTTCATTCATTCTCTCTTTGTTTAATGTTTGCTTTTGCTGTGCTTTGAATACAAAATTATTAATTTCATCGTAGTTTTTTTCAATAGTATTTATTATTCTGGAGACTCCTACTCAACCCCTCTTACTGCCATAAAAATCTCATAAATGAATACTTTATAATCAGTTATGATGGTATTCTAATTCCCATTTCAAGGATACAGTCTGAAGGCAGAGAACATAGACACAAGGATTTCTATTAATTCTGGTGGCCAGTGTGAAAAACCCTCAACCCAAGTTCCCAGAGTGCAGAGCCTTTGTGGTATTGCCAGGGAACATCTCTGACAGTGCAGCCACAGCACTGATGGACATCAGTCCTGCAAACCAGTCCCCAGGTGCTTCTGGCTAAGCCTGGAGTGAGTTATCACCTGGACAGATGTTGGCTTGGGCCTCCTGTATGCACACAAGAACATTTCCCTGTGGGCAAAGAAGTTTATTTAATGGCTCCATGCATTATAGTGGCAGGACACTCATGATGTCTCGAAGCTACTGGAGAAAATATTAGTGGAATTTTTTTTTCCCTGCTGGTTCCACTTTCATTTCTTCTGCCTCTCCTCTTTTCCCTCCTACCTTTCTCTGCTTTCATTTCTTGTGCCTCTTTTCCCTCTTACCTTTCCTTGCTGGTTCTACTTTCATTTCTTCTGCCTCTCCTCTTTTCCCTCCTACCTTTCTCTGCTTTCATTTCTTGTGCCTCTTTTCCCTCTTACTTTTCCTTGCTGGTTCTACTTTCATTTCTTCTGCATCGCCTCTTTTCCCTCCTACCTTTCTCTGCTTTCATTTCTTGTGCCTCTTTTCCTTCTTACCTTTCCTTGCTGGTTCTACTTTCATTTCTTCTGCCTCTCCTCTTTTCCCTTCTGCCCCCCAGGATGCTGTTCTCCTCTTTCCTCCGCTTTTTTTATTACCTTGGCTTCCTCCTCACTCTTGAATTTGGTTCTTCATTTTGTATCAGCAGAGCTACTGGGGTTTTTTTCTTTATTGGAGTTGTGCAACACAGCAAAGGACCATGAAGTGTCCCAGTTAAAGCTGTCCATGAGCACAGGAAGGTGCAAAGGCTGTCCTGGGGAAGGTTCAGCTTTGCAGGGTGTCTCCCTGTGCTGTTGCTTTCCATTATCCTACTGAGCCCCAGTGCTGTGTTATGGAAACGGTGTGTGGTTCTTGCTCTGTGGCACAGCTGATTTTTCTGGGAAGCTGTGACTAGATTGTATTCCTATGGTTGAGTGTGCTTTGGTGTTGGGGGTTTTTTAAAGCACTGAAATTTTATGTGAAACTCTTTGTCTAAAATTCTGTGGGTTTAGTGAACAGAGCTTTAAAAACAAGGATGGAATACAGAAGAATTACTTGGCACCTGCATCTTCTAATATATTTGAAGTAATAAGCTTTATGTGGTATATTTGTGTAGCTAAGCTGTAAAATTTTGTTCCCAGTGATGATTATGCTAAGAACCAGCTTTGCTAGCTGAGGTGCACATGAACTCAAACAAGGTTTATTACCCTGGAGACTTGATTAGAATTGGGCAGAGGGCAGCTTGAAAGGAAGCAGCCTGTTTGCATTTCAAGTGAGCTGCCACCACAATGAAGACGTGCACACTGCTGTCAGTTAGAATTGTCCCTCAGCCTGGAGCAGTGGAACCTCAGGCTGGTGACAGGACACGTGAGGACATCACTGCTCCTTCCTCCTGGTGGTTTTTCCCCTTTGGAGCAGTGAATCGTGTGGCAATCCCAGCTTCCAGCAGGATGCTGTCTGTCAAGGATGGATTTACGGAGAGAATCGATTGTGCACGCGCCGGGTGAAATCTTCAGATGCCTCATTGAACATCAGCAAACCAAAGGGTCATTATCCTTTCCCCTCTGCCCCCTTCACCTCATCTGTCATCTGTTTGTAGCCTGCACTAATCTCCCTCTCCAGGCCTTTATTGGGAGTTGGCCTCACTTGAAAATAGATTTTTGAGAACCCAGTATGAACAAATGGGTCCGTTGCACATTGAAATGAGTATTTTTTTTCCTCTCCTCGGTGGTAAACAAGCCTCACAGTGTGGGCATTGTTAATGCAAATTCCAGCATCCTTTTGATACTCAATGGTATTTTTGATGAAGGCAAGGGTTGGGTCACCCAAGTGGATGGAACATGACTTTTTGTGCTGAAAACCAGGACATGGAGATCTCTTACACTTGAAATTATGAAGATGTGTTTTGTCCATGGTTTCACACTCCTCTGTACAAGCAAACCTTTATCTCTCAGGCTTGTGTTTAGTCTTCAGACTTGGCTGGCACTAATTAGAGACAAATCAGGTGAAAAACAATGAGTCATGTTGAGGAAAAGGTGTGGGCTTTTTTCTATTGAAGCAAAGTGCTTTACATGAGCAGTCTGTATTTCTGGTTAAGCACAAGGAGATTTTCATGTCCTGCCAGGGTATTTTTAAGTATTAAAGTAATAGCATAAGACCCTAAACAGAAAAAACCCCACCATTTTACAATCATGGGTATGTTACACCACTAAAGAAATTGCCATTGTTGCACTGTAAGTTCTGGGCTGAAAACCTCACACTTTACAGAGCTAATGGCACATCTTTGTGCCCCTGATAAATTCTCAGTGTGTTTGGTTTCACATGCAGCCTTCCCTTTGCACAAGCAGCTGGCTAAAAACAAGCTCTCGTGGCTTTTTCTGCTCTTCACTTTCTCTCCTCTCTCTTCCTAGCTCTGAAATTTTCCCTTTGAGTCACAGAAATGTGTTAGGTACTCGTGTAGCTCACCCCCTCACAAACATGCATGCCCAATGGACTCTTTTTGGAAACTTGTGTTCAAACTCACAAGGCTGCACCCCTGCCAACTTGCTGTGTGTGGGTGTGCCAGGAGCAAATTATCAATTACTGACAAGGAGAGAAATCTCCAGGGTGGAGGAGGCCCTGAAGATACCCAGAGAGTGTTTCTTCTGAGGTTCCTGCAAGGATAGAAATCTGGTTGTTTCAATGGCTTGCAGAGCATGGGGTGACATCAGGCTGGCAACCTGTCACCAGTGGGGTTTCAGCATCTCCATAAACACCTTGGACACGGGTCTTAAATAGATACTAAGGACATTTGTTAATGGAGCTAAATTGGGAGCAGCCCAGGTATTTTCTGAGATATTTTCTGGAGGTCTTTTGGGAGGAATTTCTTTGCTGAAAAGGTGATTAAACATTGGAATGGGCTGCCCAGGGAGGTGGTGGAGTCACCATCCCTGGAGGTGTTTCAGGAGAGACTGGATGTGTCACTCGGTGCCATGGTCTGACTGACCCCGTGGTGTTGTGTCAGTCTGGGTTGGACTCCATGGTCCCAGAGGTCTTTCCCAGCCCAATCTTAACCTCTCAAAGATGCTTTTTTGTCCTGTGTTTGTGTAACCTCAAAGGTTTTGCTTCTCCTCTAGCATTTAATTTCTAATAATTCCTATATTAAGCAAATGTTTTAAGGGGAAGGGAGGAAGTGCATGCTGCTTGTAAAGCTCTGCATTGCTTGTTAGTGGAAGCTGCATCAGCCTGGAGTTGTTTTATCCCCCGACACAATCATCGTCATCATCACATCTCTTTTTGTGCACTTGCCACCCCTTTCTTTTTCCACCCAGGGAAATCAGAATCTAAAAGGGAGCCTTGGGAGCTTGTCTTGTTTGAAAAACCTCCAGATTTCTGGCTTGCCGTCACTGTCATCATTGAACAGCATTGCAGTCAGGTACCATGGTGATCTTAAACACTGCCACACTGCCTGCATGTACTTGTCAAATCATTTTTGGAAGGGTTTTTTAAATTGCTTTGATTCCAAGATGCTGAAACAAGAGGCATGTCTAATCCCACTACAATGTCAATGCTATTTACCTGAGAAGAAACTAATTTTTAATGATTTGCTTAGTGTTTGTCAGCCCCTTGCTCCTTTGTACAGCTTCTGACGTGGGAATCTGCCCGAGTAAAAGTGCTGAAAACTGGAATACAGATGGAGCTCTGCTTCTGGAGATGGCTTTCAGATGAACACTGGTAAGGAACTCTCTGAAAGCAGAAATACAAAACAATGTTCTCCTGACTTCCCTGGCCTTTAACTTGGTCAGGAAGCAGCTCTTAGCAGTCTTGTTCTGGGCTTGAAATGATTTTCTAGAATGTAGAAAACGCTTTGCACACAGGCCTCCAGGCCATGGCCACAGAAGAATCAAGAAGTGAAAGAGGAGAACCAATTTAGAATTGTGTTCAGACATCCCTTGTGGCACCAGGGCTGTGTAATTTATCTTCCCTGTGATTCCAGAACCATATTAGAGCCCAAGAATCCTCTTCCCTGTGGATGTGACAGTGGTTAGCACCATGATCCAGCTGATATCACCAGTGAAGGATAGCAAGGGTTTGTGCTGTCTCTAAGCCAGTGAGGTTGGAATTCCTAGTTCTTCCTAACCTGAAGCATGCAAGCAATGAAAAAAGCTTTCTTTTGAGGGGCTGTGAAGTTTGAGAAAGCCAAGAAACAAGTTAATGACAACTTAAACTAAAAGCATACCGTAATTGTTCCTTTTTATCTCCTAATTCATGGCTCACATAAGGATCAAGTGGCCAGAAGCACCAGAAACTACCTTACTGGGAAACTGGGGCAGGGGCTGGAAATACATCTTTGAGTGGGAGAGTTTTCTTCTGGGAGAACTTTTATCAATATAAACATCGAAACACAGAAAATCTGGTTCTGTTGTATCTAAATAACTCATTGTGTTGGCTTGACAAAGGCTGATTTTCAGCATCTAAAGTAAAAGGAGATTTCTGTTTATTTACTTGTTATTAATCTCAGGATCTGAGATTCAAAATTGTTGATTTTTTTTCTCCTACTTCAAAAAGAAGGCCACAGCCTCTTCCTGGGGCAGATCCCTGCAACACCCTCCTGAGGTCAGGCAAATCAATCCCTGGGGTTTTGTGTTCAGCTGAAGCTCTGTCTCTAAGGCTGGCCTTGTTTTTTGAAAAAAAAAGAGTCCAGAGAGCAAGATAAGGCTCGAGGTGATGAATTACTGTTGTGCTAATGGCTTGTGTTTCACTGAGCATGTAGCTGAAATGGGGCAGTATCACTGCCTCAAAGAGGTGGTGTTACATCAGGAATTCTGGAAATATTGCAGGGGTTTGTTTCCTTCCACGAGGACTTAAATTCCAGCTTTTCAGTGTGATGCTCATCCTCCCCAACATAGCCTCAGTACACTGGGCTGCCTGTTTTCCTGCTGCACAGGGGCTTGGGATGGTGTCAGAAAATGTGAATTACGATGAAAGGAGTGGAATTACTCAGGGTTTAGTTTGTTCCCTCTCCTGGCAGCAGCTGAAGGAGAGGATTTGTTTGCCAAGTTCAGTGCCAGAACATCAGTGACATTTCTGACAGATGCTGTTCTCCTGAGACATGGGCAGTGCTTCATTCTTTCTCAGCTTGGCTGGACCCACAGAGTCTCAATCTGCAAGCAGGGTGGTTTTCCCCTCTGTACTCTGGATCCTGATAACACACCTTTGGACTATTTCTTCAATTTTGTCAATATTGGGAACGGTTTCCTGGAGCTTGTATCCAAAGTATCCTTGGAAGAGATCTTTTCCCTGGAGGGATACAAAATTAATGTGACCAGACTAAAAGCAGTGGAAAAAAACAACAACAGAACACAAAATTCCAAGGGCTGCCTCCAAGAAGTTACAATAAATCTGGGAAGATTTATTCCCCACGTAATATTTGGCAGTCAGAATTGCTTCTGAATGGTTTGTGTTGAGTCTCCAGAGGTTCCTTCTGTGGTCAGGGCAGGGAGAGGCTTCTCCAGAGGGAGCCTGGGGTGGATTCCAGGGCAGATCCAGCCTGACAAAAACTGCCTTAAGCACTGCAGCTATCGGGCCTTGGGGTGAACACTCCTCAGTATTTCTGCTCCATTGCACAAATACTTGTAAAATATTTTTTATTTTGTTGTTGGTTGCTCAGCCAAAAGCCACCTGCCAAGTTCAACCAATGCAGCGAAGGGAAGTTTGTTTGTGGTACCTGTTAAAAATAAATACTATATTATTGGCTTTTTGCAGATGTTAAGATAAATATTATACATATAATATTAGGGTAACTTTACTCTGTGAATGTAGTTTTTATTTCTGCTATTAACAAAGCTTTAAAATAGTAATAGGATTGTTAATATATAATTACACTTATAATTAAACTGTCTGCTTAGTTAAAATAACATCCAGTGAACATATAATAAGGACTCTACTACTGACATGTTAACTATAAGCACCTGCCATCTGTAGAAAAAATAGACCAAAGCCCAAACTAAAAGTAATAATAAAGACCAAAACCATAACCAAGACAAGCCCAAAGAAGAGCCATACAAAATAGTTCCTAGAATATATAAACTAGTTTATAAAAAACCATAAATATGCCTGAGTCTATAAATATACAAGCTAATATAATAGAAAAAGTATTTTAAAATATCTCAAAAAATAAGTGTGCTCTTAAGTAAATGTCAAACATCCAGGCATTTAACCCTTTGCTTTATCTCTGTCTCCTGCTGTCTTTTTATTAACCTTTTTAAATTTTACCAAGAAAATAAACCTCATTTTTCACAGTACCAGTGCATGTGTTCACTGTCCATCCACTGTTCATCATCACCATCTTATCCTGATCCCTCCAAAACCACAGATACCTGGCAGCCTTCTCCTGCCTCTTTTGGGAGGTGACACTGTTTAATCTTTTTTTTTTTCTCCAGTGGTAAGAAGGGGTGAAAAGCAAGGGTTTGCTGTGAGAGGGATTTTTAGTGAGGTGTTTGTCTCCTGTTGACTCGGTGACATTGTAACAGCTGTGCCTGTAACGTTATCCTTAAGTAAAAGCTGAGAGTTTGCTGATTGTTCCCCTCTAGAGCTGGTGTCCTGTTCCCTCCTGTGTCTTTTACACTTTGACTTCTCCGTTTTTAAAACGAGGAAATTCAAGGTGAGTGCAATTTTTGGTGAGGGTTGCACATTTATAAAAGCTGTCGTACAAATAGTGGAAAAATACTTTTATATCGATTAAAAAAGAGGGAATTTGTTCCTCTAATGCTCTAAATGGAGCAAAGTCTTCATCCACCAACTGATCATCTGTTGCCCACAGAAATATTTCTGTGTGGCTCTGAGTAGTTTTCTAGACTTGCAACCAAAGATGTGAACACTTCTGCCAAAACAATTAAACCTCTTTCATTCTCCTTTCCTTTTTTTCTTTTGCCTGTTTTGCCTTTATTAGTCTTCAACAAGTGCATCTTTATATCTTTAAAATACTGAAATTTAATATCATATTGATATTTTTGCAGTGAATACCCTTCAGTGTGAAAGATTTATCACAGCGTTAATAAAGTTACTTAGACATTGTATCATACAAAACTGTAGGAAGCTGTTCTGTATCCATTTGCTGACTGTGTGGTGTTTGGAGCCGGAGGGACTGGCTGTGAAGGCAGACAGAGTTAAATCCAGGTTGTTTCATCTTTCCATTAGAAGATCTCAGTGTGTTCTAAAAACCAACCATTTATTCAAAGTTGAAGCATCACCTACAATAGTAACATGAATTCCTTTCCATTTGAGCAGGAAGCAGCCAGCACTGTCTCAGGAGTTTTTTTCACCAAGCAGAAATCCACAGGAACGAATGCCTGCTGACCTCTGTGTCTTGAACTTCTAGTTTCACTCAGCCTGCTTTCCCTGGATATCCTGTGCACTCCTTGGGTGAGGGAGTTTCATGCCAGGGAGCAGCTCTGCTGATACTCAGAATTCAGAAAAAAATGCACCAGGAGGAAATGCATAGGTCAAAAAGAGGGAAATTTTCCATCAAGGTAATATTTTTAATATTCCTTTACAGGAATGTATGTTGTACTTGTAAACCAGCAAAACAGCTGTGCTCCTTTGCTTCTTAGGGAATTTGTAAATATTAAATTTTGAAATTACATCTCAGATAATTGATGGCTAGGGGAAAACTTCAGTGTTTCACTGAGTGGCTTTCTGTGAAAGGAGCTGTCTGGCCAAACACTGCAAAGACTTCCCAAACCCTCACACTGTGATGCTGTCAGCTGTCTGTGTTATCATAATCTTACATGGATTGACATGGACAAAAGAAAAAAACATGTTGAAGATGGTGTTGAAGTGCTGGGCTGGAGCTGTTGGGTGCTCCTGGTGAGGATGAGCCAAGTGTTTGGCTTTGGAGCAGGAGAGCTCAGCCCACAGCAGCCAGATTGGAAAGTTTTAAAGTTTACAGTTTTGTTTCTGTTCTTCTCAGTTTATAGTTTTGTTTCTGTTCTTCTCAGCATGCGGAAAACTTTGTTTTTGTAGCGTTTCTGGAGAACAAGGTTAAATTCTTTCAGTGCAAGTTCATTGTATCTGACCTGGGGGGGGGGGGGAAAAAAAGTCTTTTATGCTTATCTCTAAAGTGTATTTGAAATAAAAATGAAAGAAAAATGGTAAACAATGATGGAGACAGGGCTATTTCTGTCATGGTATTCTGCCTTCTGTCCCCTGTGCACACACTGTAATTTATCGTTGCATGAGGTGAGTTCTACACCAGGCTTAAACCATTTATGAATTCCCTGTGCCAAGTGATGTTTTGCAGAGAGTGCAGGGAGGAGAAGCCCTTTTGCCTCGTGTTGTGGCTGCTGGGGGCTCTCCTCATCCTACAAAATTCAGCTTTTCACGTTGGCTTGCTCAGTGAAACGAGTGGTGGGGCAGACACCACACCAAGAGGAGGCAACACAGCATCTCCTTTATTAGCAGGGTCTCTCTTTAGCACCTTTAGGCTTTTCTCCATGAAAAACACGGCTAAAGCTTAGCTTGCCTTAGGCTTTATTTCTTCAGATGGCTGTTTGGCCTGTTCATGTGGGAAGGATCAAGTCTTGTGTTGTTCTCTGGGCACTGAATTGCAGTCCTTGTTGCAGGATTGTAAAGTCACATCTCCCAAGAAAGGCGTTTTTGTCTGGCTGAAGTGCTGGTGGCCGATGCTGGCGAGCAGCACTGTCTGCCCAGCTGGGCAGCACTTGGGTTCTCACAGCTCTGCTGCCGGGCTGGACTGGGATCTGATGGAGGGCATTAACCACCAACATGCTGATGCCTAACTGTTCACAAATGGGTGCTTGAAACAGCTTTGGGGGCAGGGGATGTTTTCCCAGGGACAGGACTTGTTTACCCAAGGTGTGTCCTGCCATCCTGTTGCACCAGAGCTCTGGCAGCTGCTGAGGTCGATGCCTCAACGTGATGAACTCGTCCCTGTGTCAGAACACCCTGTGGCTCCTTGTTGGAGCCTTGGGCCCTGAGAATTCCAGCCTTTCTGTGCTCACAGGCACTGACCCCCAGGCAAACACTGCATTGACCTGAGCCCGTGGAAAAGGCTCCAAAATTGAGTGACAGCACTGGGATTGTGGGTGTGGAGTTTGGATAGAAGTGTGGGATATCACAGGGTGGGAAACTCAGAGTTGAAGGGTTTAGACTATAGTAGTAGATATAAATCAAGATGGAGGTTTTAGGGCAGAGGCTGAATCCTTTTTCACCTTCTTCTCCATGGCTCCGGGTGGTGTTTTGTAATTGGATAGAAAAATCCACATTGTGGGCCACGGGTGGTTGGTTATTGTGTCAAAAATAAAAATAATTTCAGTGTCAATTCATAATTGGACAGTTTGTGCTTAAAATACCTTGGATAGAGATAGAGACTGTTGCAGTATTGGATACACAAAGGACAGGGCAGGCAGCAGAAGGTCGGTCAGGAAAGCTCTATTTTAATATTTCTGACTCCATTTATATACACTTTTTATAGAAGGCAAAAGTTTGGCTACACAGGTAGCCACCTCTTCAGCCTCACAGGTGAACATCACCATCAGTCATATTTCTCCTCCCAGAGGAGAAATACGTAAACAAGGTAGATAATTCTAAATATATACACAGTTTACATGGAGCTGCGTGAGAATCTCCACTATAAAAATGCAAACACTCAGAAGTCAAGAAAACTTCGGGCGACAAGAGACAGATCATTTTCTACGTTGTTGGCCAGAACTCACAGCTTGTGAGACACTAACGCAGATAAGAATTAATAAACATCTGAATCCCAACACGAACTGCATCTCCTGAGTATTGACCCCAGCTCTGACAGAAGAAAAGGAGATAACAATACCAACAGCTCCTCAGGCACAGCATATACAGGTCTCCTGGAAAGCTTTAGGGACACTTTGGGAGCTGGA